>NC_091187.1:9985288-9991893 GCF_040958095.1 Procambarus clarkii
TATCACTGTACACTATACCATCACTGTACACTATACCATCACTGTAACCACCATCACTGTACACTATACCATCACTGTACACTATACCATCACTGTACACTATACCATCACTGTACACTATACCATCACTGTACACTATACCATCACTGTAACCACCATCACTGTACACTATACCATCACTGTAACCACCATCACCGTACACTATACCGTCACCGTACACTATACCATCACTGCACACTATACTATCACTGTACACTATACCATCACTGTACACTATACCATCACTGTACACTATACCATCACTGTAACCACCATCACTGTACACTATACCATCACTGTACACTATACCATCACTGTAACCACCATCACCGTACACTATACCATCACCGTACACTATACCATCATTGTACACTATACTATCACTGTACACTATACCATCACTGTACACTATACCATCACTGTACACTATACCATCACTGTAACCACCATCACTGTACACTATACCATCACTGTACACTATACCATCACTGTAACCACCATCACTGTACACTATACCATCACTGTACACTATACCATCACTGTACACTATACCATCACCGTACACTATACCATCACTGTACACTATACCATCACTGTACACTATACCATCACCGTACACTATACCATCACTGTACACTATTACCATCACCGTACACTATACCATCACTGTACACTATACCATCACTGTACACTATACTATCACTGTACACTATACCATCACTGTAAACTATACCATCACTGTACACTATACCATCACTGTACACTATACCATCACTGTAACCACCATCACTGTACACTATACCATCATTGTAACCACCATCACCGTACACTATACCATCACCGTACACTATACCATCACTGTACACTATACCATCACTGTTCACTATACCATCACCGTACACTGTACCATCACTGTACACTATACCATCACCGTACACTATACCATCACTGTACACTATACCATCACCGTACACTATACCATCACTGTAACCACCATCACTGTACACTATACCATCACTGTACACTATACCATCACCGTACACTATACCATCACCGTACACTATACCATCACTGTACACTATACCATCACCGTACACTATACCATCACTGTACACTATACCATCACCGTACACTATACCATCACTGTACACTATACCATCACTGTACACTATACCATCACCGTACACTATACCATCACTGTACACTATACCATCACCGTACACTATACCATCACTGTACACTATACCATCACCGTACACTATACCATCACTGTACACTATACCATCACCGTACACTATACCATCACTGTACATTATACCATCACTGTACACTATACCATCACCGTACACTGTACCATCACTGTACACTATACCATCACTGTACACTATACCATCACCGTACACTATACCATCACCGTACACTATACCATCACCGTACACTATACCATCACTGTACACTATACCATCACTGTACACTATACCATCACCGTACACTATACCATCACCGTACACTATACCATCACTGTACACTATACCATCACCGTACACTATACCATCACCGTACACTATACCATCCCTGTAACCACCATCACCGTACACTATACCATCACTGTACACAATACCATCACTGTACACTATACCATCACCGTACACTATACCATCACCGTACACTATACCATCACCGTACACTATACCATCACTGTACACTATACCATCACTGTACACTATACCATCACCGTACACTATACCATCACCGTACACTATACCATCACTGTACACTATACCATCCCTGTAACCACCATCACCGTACACTATACCATCACTGTACACTATACCATCACTGTACACTATACCATCACCGTACACTATACCATCACCGTACACTATACCATCACTGTACACGATACCATCACCGTACACTATACCATCACTGTACACTATACCATCACTGTACACTATACCATCACCGTACACCATACCATCACTGTACACTATACCATCACCGTACACTATACCATCACTGTACACTATACCATCACTGTACACTATACCATCACCGTACACTATACCATCACTGTACACTATACCATCACTGTACACTATACCATCACTGTACACTATACCATCACCGTACACTATACCATCACCGTACACTATACCATCACTGTACACTATACCATCACTGTACACTATACCATCACTGTAACCACCATCACTGTACACTATACCATCACTGTAACCACCATCACTGTACACTATACCATCAGTGTACACTATATCATCACTGTAACCACCATCACTGTACACTATACCATCACCGTACACTATACTATCACTGTACACTATACCATCACTGTACACTATACCATCACTGTACACTATACCATCACCGTACACTATACCATCACCGTACACTATACCATCACTGTACACTATACCATCACCGTACACTATACCATCACTGTACACTATACCATCACCGTACACTATACCATCACTGTACACTATACCATCACCGTACACTATACCATCACTGTACACTATACCATCACTGTACACTATACCATCACTGTAACCACCATCACTGTACACTATACCATCACCGTACACTATACCATCACCGTACACTATACCATCACTGTACACTATACCATCACTGTACACTATACCATCACTGTACACTATACCATCACTGTACACTATACCATCACCGTACACTATACCATACTGTACACTATACCATCACTGTACACTATACCATCACCGTACACTATACCATCACCGTACACTATACCATCACTGTACACTATACCATCACTGTACACTATACCATCACTGTACACTATACCATCATTGTAACCACCATCACCGTACACTATACCATCACTGTACACTATACCATCACTGTACACTATACCATCACTGTACACTATACCATCACTGTACACTATACCATCACCGTACACTATACCATCACCGTACACTATACCATCACTGTACACTATACCATCACTGTACACTATACCATCACTGTACACTATACCATCACCGTACAATACCATCACTGTACACTATACCATCACCGTACACTATACCATCACCGTACACTATACCATCACTGTACACTATACCATCACTGTACACTATACCATCACTGTACACTATACCATCACTGTACACTATACCATCACCGTACACTATACCATCACCGTACACTATACCATCACTGTACACTATACCATCACTGTACACTATACCATCACTGTACACTATACCATCACTGTACACTATACCATCACTGTACACTACACCATCAGTACACTATACCATCACCGTACACTATACCATCACCGTACACTATACCATCACTGTACACTATACCATCACTGTACACTATACCATCACTGTACACTATACCATCACTGTACACTATACCATCCGTACACTATACCATCACCGTACACTATACCATCACTGTACACTATACCATCACCGTACACTATACCATCACTGTACACTATACCATCACCTGTACACTACATCACTGTACACTTCCATCACTGTACACATACCATCACTCGTACACTATACCATCACTGTACACTATACCATCACCGTACACTATACCATCACTGTACACTATACATCACCGTACACTATACATCACTGTACACTATACCATCACCTGTACACTAATACCATCACTGTACACTATACCATCACTGTACACTATACCATCACCTGTACACTATACCATCACTGTACACTATACCATCACCTGTACACTATACCATCACTGTACACTATTACCCATCACCTGTACAACTATACCATCACCGTACACTATACCATCCACTGTACACTATACCATCACCGTACACTATACCATCACTGTACACTATACCATCACTGTAACACTATACCATCACTGTACACTATACCATCACCTGTACACTATACCATCACTGTAACATATACCATCACTGTACACTATACCATCACCGGTACACTATACCATCACCGTACACTATACCATCACTGTACACTATACCATCACTGTACACTATACCATCACCTGTACACTATACCATCACCGTACACCTATACCATCACCTGTACACTATACCATCACTGTACACTATACCATCACTGTACACTATACCATCACCGTACACTATACCATCACCGTACACTATACCATCATTGTACACTATACCATCACTGTTCACTATACCATCACTGTACACTATACCATCACTGTACACTATACCATCACTGTACACTATACCATCACTGTACACTATACCATCACTGTACACTATACCATCACGTACACTATACCATCACCGTACACTATACCATCACGTACACTATACCATCACCGTACACTATACCATCACTGTACACTATACCATCACCGTACACTATACCATCACTGTACACTATACCATCACCGTACACTATACCATCACCGTACACTATACCATCACTGTACACTATTCCATCACCGTACACTATACCATCACTGTACACTATACCATCACTGTACACTCTACCATCACTGTACACTATACCATCACTGTACACTATACCATCACTGTACACTATACCATCACCGTACACTATACCATCACCGTACACTATACCATCACCGTACACTATACCATCACTGTACACTATACCATCACTGTACACTATACCATCACTGTACACTATACCATCACTGTACACTATACCATCACTGTACACTATACCATCACCGTACACTATACCATCACCGTACACTATACCATCACTGTACACTATACCATCACTGTACACTATACCATCACCGTACACTATACCATCACTGTACACTATACCATCACTGTACACTATACCATCACCGTACACTATACCATCACTGTACACTATACCATCACTGTACACTCTACCATCACTGTACACTATACCATCACTGTACACTATACCATCACTGTACACTATACCATCACCGTACACTATACCATCACCGTACACTATACCATCACTGTACACTATACCATCACTGTACACTATACCATCACCGTACACTATACCATCACCGTACACTATACCATCACTGTACACTATACCATCACTGTACACTATACCATCACTGTACACTATACCATCACTGTACACTATACCATCACTGTACACTATACCATCACTGTACACTATACCATCACGTACACTATACCATCACTGTACACTATACCATCACCGTACACTATACCATCACCGTACACTATACCATCACTGTACACTATACCATCACCGTACACTATACCATCACTGTACACTATACCATCACCGTACACTATACCATCACTGTACACTATACCATCACCGTACACTATACCATCACCGTACACTATACCATCACTGTACACTATTCCATCACCGTACACTATACCATCACTGTACACTATACCATCACTGTACACTCTACCATCACTGTACACTATACCATCACTGTACACTATACCATCACTGTACACTATACCATCACCGTACACTATACCATCACCGTACATATACCATCACGTACACTATACCATCACTGTACATATACCATCACTGTACACTATACCATCACTGTACATATACCATCACTGTACACTATACCATCACTGTACACTATACCATCACCGTACACTATACCATCACCGTACACTATACCATCACTGTACACATATACACATCACTGTACACTATACCATCACCGTACACTATACCATCACTGTACACTATACCATCACTGTACACTATACCATCACCGTACACTATACATCACTGTACACTATACCATCACTGTACACTCTACCATCACTGTACACTATGCCATCACTGTACACTATACCATCACTGTACACTATACCATCACCGTACACTATACCATCACCTACACTATACCATCACCGTACACTATACCATCACCGTACACTATACCATCACTGTACACTATACCATCACTGTACACTGTACCATCACTGTACACTATACCATCACTGTACACTATACCATCACCGTACACTATACCATCACTGTACACTATACCATCACTGTACACTATACCATCACTGTACACTATACCATCACCGTACACTATACCATCACTGTACACTATACCATCACTGTACACTATACCATCCCGTACACTATACCATCACGTACACTATACCATCACTGTACACTATACCATCACTGTACACTATACCATCACCGTACACTATACCATCACCTGTACACTATACCATCACTGTACACTATACCATCACCGTACACTATACCATCACTGTACACTATACCATCACTGTACACTATACCATCACTGTACACTATACCATCACCGTACACTATACCATCACCGTACACTATACCATCACTGTACACTATACCATCCCTAAAGCCTCTAAATATTAAATCAGAAAAATAATATACTTGACAAATCTAAATCCCTCAGGCCGTCTAGGATTGGTCGAGATTGGCCAATATGGAAAATTAGCCGGCGATTGGAACAGGAAGGATTGGCCAATCGGGGGA
>NC_091187.1:9992393-10043153 GCF_040958095.1 Procambarus clarkii
TTCCCATTGTTTATATCTAAAATATGCCAATTACTGAAAGCGGCTGTGGGGTCACATTTTGCCCAAACCCCCCTGCAGTTTTCTAAATATCCCAATCATCCCAAATCCAATACCTGAGCCATATTTTGGAGCCCAATTCTGGCTCTCAGCACGTATTCGCTGTTTGAAATTCCGACTTTTTATACCGAAAATATGCCAATTACTGAAAGCAGCGGTGTGTCACATTTTGTCCAAACGCCCTTGCAGTTTTGAAAATATCGCAAACATTTCAAATCCAATACCTGAGCCATATTTTGGAGTTAAATTCTGGCTTTCTGCATGTATTTGCAGTTTAAAATTCCGACTTTTTATATCGAAAATATGCCAATTACTGAAAGCTGCGGTGGGTCACATATTGCCCAAGCCCCCCTGCAGTTTTCAAAATATTCCAAACATCCTAAATCCGATACCTGAGCCATATTTTGGGAGCCAAATTCTGGCTCTCTTCACCTATTCGCAGTTTGAAATTCCGACTTTTTTTACCGAAAATATGCCAATTACTGAAAGCGGCTGTGGGGTCACATTTTGCCCAAACCCCTCTGCAGTTTTCTAAATATCCCAATCATCCCAAATCCAATACCTGAGCCATATTTTGGAGCCAAATTCTGGCTCTCTGCACGTATTCGCAGTTTGAAATTCCGACTTTTTATACCAAAATATGCCAATTACTGAAAGCGGCGGTGGGTCACATTTTGTCCAAACGCCCCTGCAGTTTTCAAAATATCCCAAACATCCCAAATCCAATACCTGAGCCATATTTTGGGAGCCAAATTCTGGCTTTCTTCACCTATTCGCAGTTTGAAATTCCGACTTTTTATACCGAAAATATGCCAATTACTGAAAGCGGCAGTGGGTCACATTTTGTTCAAAGGCTCCTGCTGTTTTCAAAATATCCCAAACATCCCAAATCCGATACCTGACCCATATTTTGGAGCCAAATTCAGGCTCTCTTCACCTATTCGCAGTTTGAAATTCCGACTTTTTATATCTAAAATATGCCAATTACTGAAAGCGGCCGTGGGTCACATTTTGCCCAAACCCCCTGCAGTTTTCAAAATATCCAAAACATCCCAAATCCAATACCTGAGCCATATCTTGTAGCCAAATTCTGGCTTTCTGCACCTATTCGCAGTTTTAAATTCCGACTTTTTATACCGAAAATATGCCAATTACTGAAAGCGGCGGTGGGTCACATTTTGTCCAAACGCCCCTGCAGTTTTCAAAATATCCCAAACATCCCAAATCCGATACCTGACCCATATTTTGGAGCCAAATTCTGGCTCTCTGCACCTATTCGCAGTTTGAAATTCTCATTTTTTATATCTAAAATATGCCAATTACTGAAAGCGGCTGTGGGGTCACATTTTGCCCAAACCCCCCTGCAGTTTTCTAAATATCCCAATCATCCCAAATCCAATACCTGAGCCATATTTTGGAGCCCAATTCTGGATCTCAGCACGTATTCGCTGTTTGAAATTCCGTCTTTTTATACCGAAAATATGCCAATTACTGAAAGCGGCGGTGGGTCACATTTTGTCCAATCGCCCCTGCAGTTTTCAAAATATCCCAAACATTTCAAATCCAATACCTGAGCCGTATTTTGGAGTTAAATTCTGGCTCTCTGCATGTATTTGCAGTTTAAAATTCCGACTTTTTATATCAAAAATATGCCAATTACTGAAAGCGGCGGTGGGTCACATTTTGCCCAAACCCCCCTGCAATTTTCAAAATATCCCAAACATCCCATATCCGATACCTGATCCATATCTTGGAGCCAAATTCTGGCTCTCTGCACGTATTCGCAGTTTGAAATTCCTACTTTTTATACCGAAAATATGCCAATTACTGAAAGCTGCGGTGGGTCACATTTTGTCCAAACGCTCCTGCAGTTTTCAAAATATCCCAAACATCCCAAATCCAATACCTGAGCCATGATTTGGGAGCCAAATTCTGGCTTTCTGCTCCTATTTGCAGTTTTAAATTCCGAATTTTTATATCTAAAATATGCCAATTACTGAAAGCGGCGGTGGGTCACATTTTGCCCAAGCCCCCCTGCAGTTTTCAAAATATCCTAAACATCCCAAACCCAATACCTGAGCCATATTTTGGGAGCCAAATTCTGGCTTTCTGCACCTATTCGCAGTTTGAAATTCCGACTTTTTATACCGAAATATGCCAATTACTGAAAGCGGCGGTGGGTCACATTTTGCCCAAGCCCCCCTGCAGTTTTCAAAATATCCCAAACATCCCAAATCCAATACCTGAGCCATATTTTGGAGCCCAATTCTGGCTCTCTGCACCTATTCGCCGTTTGAAATTCCGACTTTTTATACCGAAAATATGCCAATTACTGAAATCGGCGGTGGGTCACATTTTGCCCAAGCCCCCCTGCAGTTTTCTAAATATCCCAAACATCCCAAATCCGATACCTGAGCCATATCTTCGAGCCAAATTCTGGCTCTCTACACGTATTCGCAGTTTGAAATTCCGACTTTTTATACCGAAATATGCCAATTACTGAAAGCGGCGGTGGGTCACATTTTGTCCAAACGCCCCTGCAGTTTTCAAAATATCCCAAACATCCGAAATCCAATACCTGAGCCATATTTTGGGAGCCAAATTCTGGCTTTCTGCACCTATTCGCAGTTTGAAATTCCGACTTTTTATACCGAAAATCTGCCAATTACTGAAAGCGGCGGTGAGTCACATTTTGTCCAAACGGTCCTGCAGTTTTCATAATATCCCAAACATCCCAAATCCGATACCTGACCCATATTTTGGAGCCCAATTCTGGCTCTCTGCACCTATTCGCTGTTTGAAATTCCCATTGTTTATATCTAAAATATGCCAATTACTGAAAGCGGCTGTGGGGTCACATTTTGCCCAAACCCCCCTGCAGTTTTCTAAATATCCAAATCATCCCAAATCCAATACCTGAGCCATATTTTGGAGCCCAATTCTGGCTCTCAGCACGTATTCGCTGTTTGAAATTCCGACTTTTTATACCGAAAATATGCCAATTACTGAAAGCAGCGGTGTGTCACATTTTGTCCAAACGCCCTTGCAGTTTTCAAAATATCCCAAACATTTCAAATCCAATACCTGAGCCATATTTTGGAGTTAAATTCTGGCTTTCTGCATGTATTTGCAGTTTAAAATTCCGACTTTTTATATCGAAAATATGCCAATTACTGAAAGCGGCGGTGGGTCACATTTTGCCTAAGCCCTCCTGCAGTTTTCAAAATATTCCAAACATCCCAAATCCGATACCTGAGCCATATTTTGGGAGCCAAATTCTGGCTCTCTTCACCTATTCGCAGTTTGAAATTCCGACTTTTTTTACCGAAAATATGCCAATTACTGAAAGCGGCTGTGGGGTCACATTTTGCCCAAACCCCTCTGCAGTTTTCAAAATATCCCAATCATCCCAAATCCAATACCTGAGCCATATTTTGGAGCCAAATTCTGGCTCTCTGCACGTATTCGCAGTTTGAAATTCCGACTTTTTATACCAAAATATGCCAATTACTGAAAGCGGCGGTGGGTCACATTTTGTCCAAACGCCCCTGCAGTTTTCAAAATATCCCAAACATCCCAAATCCAATACCTGAGCCATATTTTGGGAGCCAAATTCTGGCTTTCTGCACCTATTCGCAGTTTGAAATTCCGACTTTTTATACCGAAAATATGCCAATTACTGAAAGCGGCGGTGGGTCACATTTTGTTCAAAGGCTCCTGCTGTTTTCAAAATATCCCAAACATCCCAAATCCGATACCTGACCCATATTTTGGAGCCAAATTCAGGCTCTCTTCACCTATTCGCAGTTTGAAATTCCGACTTTTTATATCTAAAATATGCCAATTACTGAAAGCAGCGGTGTGTCACATTTTGTCCAAACGCCCTTGCAGTTTTGAAAATATCGCAAACATTTCAAATCCAATACCTGAGCCATATTTTGGAGTTAAATTCTGGCTTTCTGCATGTATTTGCAGTTTAAAATTCCGACTTTTTATATCGAAAATATGCCAATTACTGAAAGCTGCGGTGGGTCACATATTGCCCAAGCCCCCCTGCAGTTTTCAAAATATTCCAAACATCCTAAATCCGATACCTGAGCCATATTTTGGGAGCCAAATTCTGGCTCTCTTCACCTATTCGCAGTTTGAAATTCCGACTTTTTTTACCGAAAATATGCCAATTACTGAAAGCGGCTGTGGGGTCACATTTTGCCCAAACCCCTCTGCAGTTTTCTAAATATCCCAATCATCCCAAATCCAATACCTGAGCCATATTTTGGAGCCAAATTCTGGCTCTCTGCACGTATTCGCAGTTTGAAATTCCGACTTTTTATACCAAAATATGCCAATTACTGAAAGCGGCGGTGGGTCACATTTTGTCCAAACGCCCCTGCAGTTTTCAAAATATCCCAAACATCCCAAATCCAATACCTGAGCCATATTTTGGGAGCCAAATTCTGGCTTTCTTCACCTATTCGCAGTTTGAAATTCCGACTTTTTATACCGAAAATATGCCAATTACTGAAAGCGGCAGTGGGTCACATTTTGTTCAAAGGCTCCTGCTGTTTTCAAAATATCCCAAACATCCCAAATCCGATACCTGACCCATATTTTGGAGCCAAATTCAGGCTCTCTTCACCTATTCGCAGTTTGAAATTCCGACTTTTTATATCTAAAATATGCCAATTACTGAAAGCGGCCGTGGGTCACATTTTGCCCAAACCCCCTGCAGTTTTCAAAATATCCAAAACATCCCAAATCCAATACCTGAGCCATATCTTGTAGCCAAATTCTGGCTTTCTGCACCTATTCGCAGTTTTAAATTCCGACTTTTTATACCGAAAATATGCCAATTACTGAAAGCGGCGGTGGGTCACATTTTGTCCAAACGCCCCTGCAGTTTTCAAAATATCCCAAACATCCCAAATCCGATACCTGACCCATATTTTGGAGCCAAATTCTGGCTCTCTGCACCTATTCGCAGTTTGAAATTCTCATTTTTTATATCTAAAATATGCCAATTACTGAAAGCGGCTGTGGGGTCACATTTTGCCCAAACCCCCCTGCAGTTTTCTAAATATCCCAATCATCCCAAATCCAATACCTGAGCCATATTTTGGAGCCCAATTCTGGATCTCAGCACGTATTCGCTGTTTGAAATTCCGTCTTTTTATACCGAAAATATGCCAATTACTGAAAGCGGCGGTGGGTCACATTTTGTCCAATCGCCCCTGCAGTTTTCAAAATATCCCAAACATTTCAAATCCAATACCTGAGCCGTATTTTGGAGTTAAATTCTGGCTCTCTGCATGTATTTGCAGTTTAAAATTCCGACTTTTTATATCAAAAATATGCCAATTACTGAAAGCGGCGGTGGGTCACATTTTGCCCAAACCCCCCTGCAATTTTCAAAATATCCCAAACATCCCATATCCGATACCTGATCCATATCTTGGAGCCAAATTCTGGCTCTCTGCACGTATTCGCAGTTTGAAATTCCTACTTTTTATACCGAAAATATGCCAATTACTGAAAGCTGCGGTGGGTCACATTTTGTCCAAACGCTCCTGCAGTTTTCAAAATATCCCAAACATCCCAAATCCAATACCTGAGCCATGATTTGGGAGCCAAATTCTGGCTTTCTGCTCCTATTTGCAGTTTTAAATTCCGAATTTTTATATCTAAAATATGCCAATTACTGAAAGCGGCGGTGGGTCACATTTTGCCCAAGCCCCCCTGCAGTTTTCAAAATATCCTAAACATCCCAAACCCAATACCTGAGCCATATTTTGGGAGCCAAATTCTGGCTTTCTGCACCTATTCGCAGTTTGAAATTCCGACTTTTTATACCGAAATATGCCAATTACTGAAAGCGGCGGTGGGTCACATTTTGCCCAAGCCCCCCTGCAGTTTTCAAAATATCCCAAACATCCCAAATCCAATACCTGAGCCATATTTTGGAGCCCAATTCTGGCTCTCTGCACCTATTCGCCGTTTGAAATTCCGACTTTTTATACCGAAAATATGCCAATTACTGAAATCGGCGGTGGGTCACATTTTGCCCAAGCCCCCCTGCAGTTTTCTAAATATCCCAAACATCCCAAATCCGATACCTGAGCCATATCTTCGAGCCAAATTCTGGCTCTCTACACGTATTCGCAGTTTGAAATTCCGACTTTTTATACCGAAATATGCCAATTACTGAAAGCGGCGGTGGGTCACATTTTGTCCAAACGCCCCTGCAGTTTTCAAAATATCCCAAACATCCGAAATCCAATACCTGAGCCATATTTTGGGAGCCAAATTCTGGCTTTCTGCACCTATTCGCAGTTTGAAATTCCGACTTTTTATACCGAAAATCTGCCAATTACTGAAAGCGGCGGTGAGTCACATTTTGTCCAAACGGTCCTGCAGTTTTCATAATATCCCAAACATCCCAAATCCGATACCTGACCCATATTTTGGAGCCCAATTCTGGCTCTCTGCACCTATTCGCTGTTTGAAATTCCCATTGTTTATATCTAAAATATGCCAATTACTGAAAGCGGCTGTGGGGTCACATTTTGCCCAAACCCCCCTGCAGTTTTCTAAATATCCAAATCATCCCAAATCCAATACCTGAGCCATATTTTGGAGCCCAATTCTGGCTCTCAGCACGTATTCGCTGTTTGAAATTCCGACTTTTTATACCGAAAATATGCCAATTACTGAAAGCAGCGGTGTGTCACATTTTGTCCAAACGCCCTTGCAGTTTTCAAAATATCCCAAACATTTCAAATCCAATACCTGAGCCATATTTTGGAGTTAAATTCTGGCTTTCTGCATGTATTTGCAGTTTAAAATTCCGACTTTTTATATCGAAAATATGCCAATTACTGAAAGCGGCGGTGGGTCACATTTTGCCTAAGCCCTCCTGCAGTTTTCAAAATATTCCAAACATCCCAAATCCGATACCTGAGCCATATTTTGGGAGCCAAATTCTGGCTCTCTTCACCTATTCGCAGTTTGAAATTCCGACTTTTTTTACCGAAAATATGCCAATTACTGAAAGCGGCTGTGGGGTCACATTTTGCCCAAACCCCTCTGCAGTTTTCAAAATATCCCAATCATCCCAAATCCAATACCTGAGCCATATTTTGGAGCCAAATTCTGGCTCTCTGCACGTATTCGCAGTTTGAAATTCCGACTTTTTATACCAAAATATGCCAATTACTGAAAGCGGCGGTGGGTCACATTTTGTCCAAACGCCCCTGCAGTTTTCAAAATATCCCAAACATCCCAAATCCAATACCTGAGCCATATTTTGGGAGCCAAATTCTGGCTTTCTGCACCTATTCGCAGTTTGAAATTCCGACTTTTTATACCGAAAATATGCCAATTACTGAAAGCGGCGGTGGGTCACATTTTGTTCAAAGGCTCCTGCTGTTTTCAAAATATCCCAAACATCCCAAATCCGATACCTGACCCATATTTTGGAGCCAAATTCAGGCTCTCTTCACCTATTCGCAGTTTGAAATTCCGACTTTTTATATCTAAAATATGCCAATTACTGAAAGCGGCGGTGGGTCACATTTTGTCCAAACGAACCTGCAGTTTTCAAAATATCCCAAACATCCCAAATCCGATACCTGACCCATATTTTGGAGCCAAATTCTGGCTCTCTGCACCTATTCGCAGTTTGAAATTCTCATTTTTTATATCTAAAATATGCCAATTACTGAAAGCGGCTGTGGGGTCACATTTTGCCCAAACCCCCCTGCAGTTTTCTAAATATCCCAATCATCCCAAATCCAATACCTGAGCCATATTTTGGAGCCCAATTCTGGATCTCAGCACGTATTCGCTGTTTGAAATTCCGTCTTTTTATACCGAAAATATGCCAATTACTGAAAGCGGTGGTGGGTCACATTTTGTCCAATCGCCCCTGCAGTTTTCAAAATATCCCAAACATTTCAAATCCAATACCTGAGCCGTATTTTGGAGTTAAATTCTGGCTCTCTGCATGTATTTGCAGTTTAAAATTCCGACTTTTTATATCGAAAATATGCCAATTACTGAAAGCGGCGGTGGGTCACATTTTGCCCAAACCCCCCTGCAATTTTCAAAATATCCCAAACATCCCATATCCGATACCTGAGCCTTGATTTGGGAGCCAAATTCTGGCTTTTTGCACATATTCGCAGTTTGAAATTCCGACTTTTTATACCGAAAATATGCCAATTACTGAAAGCGGCCGTGTGTCACATTTTGCCCAAACCCCCCTGCAGTTTTCAAAATATCCCAAATCCGATACCTGAGCCATATCTTGGAGCCAAATTCTGGCTTTCTGCACCTATTTGCAGTTTTAAATTCCGAATTTTTATATCTAAAATATGCCAATTACTGAAAGCGGCGGTGGGTCACATTTTGCCCAAGCCCCCCTGCAGTTTTCAAAATATCCCAAACATCCCAAACCCAATACCTGAGCCATATTTTGGGAGCCAAATTCTGGCTTTCTGCACCTATTCGCAGTTTGAAATTCCGACTTTTTATACCGAAAATATGCCAATTGCTGAGAGCGGCGGTGTGTCACATTTTGTCCATACGCTCCTGCAGTTTTCAAAATATCCCAAACATCCCAAATCCAATACCTGAGCCATATTTTGGAGCCCAATTCTGGCTCTCTGCACCTATTCGCAGTTTTAAATTCCGACTTTTTATATCTAAAATATGCCAATTACTGAAAGCGGCTGTAGGGTCACATTTTGCCCAAACCCCCCTGCAGTTTTCTAAATATCCCAAACATCCCAAATCCAGTACCTGAGCCATATTTTGGAGCCCAATTCTGGCTCTCAGCACGTATTCGCTGTTTGAAATTCCGACTTTTTATACCGAAAATATGCCAATTACTGAAAGAGGCGGTGTCACATTTTGTCAAAACGCCCCTGCAGTTTTCAAAATATCCCAAACATCCCAAATCCACTTAGGGTATATTACACTAACAGTAGAAGTCTAAGAAATAAAATTAACGAATTAAATGCTCTTTAAAATGAGAGCATCATTTCCAACTTTGATGTTGGAAATGATGCTCTCTTTGATTTCCAGAGAGTCCAACTCCAACAAATGTTGGAGTTGGACTCTCTGCGGGAGGAGGTGCGTCAGCTTAAAAAACAACGAGAAGTAACGAAGGAGGAGACCAGCAGTAAAGGGACCTCGTCTTGGAGAGTTGCGAAAGACAGGGGCCTTAAGAAGACTTTGATAAAGCCGCCTTCAAACGCCATAGCAACTTCAAATTCATTTGACGTTTTGGAGGACGAGTGCTGTGGAGAGACTGTGGATCGCGCAAAAGGGAAAGCAACGAAGAGAAAGGAAGCGCAGGCCCCTCAGAAAGTAAAGGAAGTACCTAAGCAAACATTAGTTGTGGGAGATTCCCAGATAAGGTATTTGGATAGAACGTTTTGTGCTAGAGATAGGGGGAACAGGTTAAGGGTTTGCTATCCCGGAGCTGGCATTGGTGATATTATAAACAACATGAATGATATTATGGCTGGTAATGGGAACAATCCCATTATTTGCATTAGCGTGGGAGGAAATGATGTTGGTCGAGTCAGGAGTGAGGAACTGATTCAGAGGTATAAAACAGCCATAGAGTTAGTTAGGAGCAAGGGAGGAATCCCGATCATATGTGGCATTCTTCCAAGAAAGGGAGTGGGAAATGAATGGATATCGAGGGCACTTGGTGTCAATTGCCGGCTGGAAAGATATTGCAAATCAAATGCAATATCTTTCATAGACAACTGGGAACACTTCTATGGAAGAAATGAAATGTATGCTCGTGATGGGGTGCATCTATCGAGAGCTGGGGTTGTTGCTGTTGCGAACTCGCTAGAAGAAGTGGTTAGAGGTGTTTGTTTGGGTTTAAACTGTTAGTAGATAGAGGTATGGGAATTGATTTGGAGGAAGGAGGTAATAAAAGTATGTGTTTGTGGGAGAAAGGAATTGGCAAAACGATCAGGGAAAGAGAAGGTCCGCAAAATAACAATTCACTTAGGGTATATTACACTAACAGTAGAAGTCTAAGAAATAAAATTAACGAATTAAATGCTCTTGTCTGCACAGAAAAAATAGATATTATTGCACTTACCGAAACGTGGATGAATGTAGAAAATAGAGAACTATTAGCTGAATATCAAATATATGGATTTAAACTATTTCACACAGATAGATATATTAGACGAGGAGGTGGAGTAGCCATATATGTTAGGGACAATTTGAAATGTAGTCTCAAAGAGGGAATCAAAACAGAGCCACACACAGAAACTATTTGGATTGAATTAAACGAAAAAGCTAATAATATTATAATAGGAGTAATATATAGGCCACCAAATTTAGACAGAATGGAAGCAAAGCATCTATGGGATGAAATATCTAGAGCATCTAGATCTAACAGTATTTATGTCATGGGTGACTTTAATTTTAGCGGAATAAACTGGTTGAACAAAACAGGGAATAGTGAAGCAGAAGATTTTCTAGAATTAATTGACGATTGCTTTCTTACGCAACACATTAAGGAACCAACACGGGAAAATAATATTTTAGATTTAGTGTTAACTAACAGGGAAACGCAAATTAATGACATCGAAATAGGGAGTGAGCTAGGGAGCAGTGATCACAAAGAAATCAGATTTAGCATAGAATGGAATAGACCAGTAGGAGAAAATTCTGTTAAAGTGCCAGATTTTCGAAAAGCTGATTTTAATAGCCTAAGAAATTTTTTGGGTCAAATTGATTGGAAAGGCTTGGGTATGGGGTGTGGGCCGGTCTTGGAGCGAGACATGAACCCAGCGATAGGTGACTTAAATGGGGATTTCGATGTGGATTCAATATATAACTTATTTAAGAATATTCTAAACAAAGCACAGGAACGTAGTATACCATACAAATTGAATAGATCGTATACTAATGACCCAAAGTGGATAACAAAGAATTTGAAGAACCTTATAGGTAAAAAGAGAGCTTGGTACAAAAGGATTAAAAATGGGGAGGTCACTTTAGAACAGGAATTCGTACAACTGGTTAGAAATGTTAAAAAAGAGATAAGGAAAGCAAAAAGGAACTATGAAGTTCGCATAGCAGGGCAAGCAAAGACAAATCCTAAAGGGTTTTTTCAGTTATATCGTACTAAGACTAGGGAAAGGATAGGTCCATTAAAAACTGAGACAGGTCAAATAACAGATAGTGATGAAGAGATGAGTAGTATTTTTAATAAATATTTTGTATCTGTATTTACTAAAGAGGAACTTAACAATATGCCTTCAGCCGAACAAGTCTATGTGGGTGGGGACGAGGACAGGTTGACGAGTTTAGCAGTTACCAGGGAGGATGTTCTTAAACAAATAGTAAAACTCAAACCAAACAAATCCCCAGGGCCGGATGAAGTGTTTGCTAGGGTGCTTAAAGAATGCAAAGAGGAGCTTTGTGACCCACTGTCAACCATATTTAATAAATCAATAGAGTCAGGCAGAGTGCCAGAGTTTTGGAAAGTTGCTAATGTGATACCAGTTTTTAAGAAAGGAGATAGATCACTTGCGTCTAACTATCGACCAATTAGCCTAACGTCTATTGTGGGAAAGTTACTCAAATCTATAATAGCAAATAAAATTCGTCTTCATCTTGAAAAACATAAATTAATAATTGAGTCGCAACATGGTTTTATAAATGGCCGTTCATGTTTAACAAATTTGTTATCTTTTTATTCTAGCATTGTTGAGGCAGTTGATAGTGGTAAGGATTGCGATGTTGTATACCTTGACTTTAGCAAAGCTTTTGATACAGTGCCACATGAAAGACTGATTAAAAAAATAGAGTCTCATGGTATTGGGGGTGCTATATTAAGCTGGATTAGGGCATGGCTATACCAAAGGAAACAGAGAGTTAGTATAAATGGAATCAAGTCAGAGTGGGAAAATGTTGTAAGTGGAGTGCCTCAAGGCTCTGTCCTGGGACCTCTGTTGTTTATAATATATATAAATGATTTAGATTCAGGTTTGAGTAGCAACATTTGCAAATTTGCCGATGATACGAAAATCGGTAGGGAAATTAATTCGGAGGAGGACTCACTATCACTTCAAGTTGATCTAGATAGGGTTTTGAAATGGTCAAAGGATTGGCAGATGCAGTTTAATGCTGATAAATGTAAAGTTCTGAGGTTAGGTAATGATGATAGAGTTACAAGATACGAGCTAGATGGTGTTGTGATTGCGAAGTCGGATTGCGAAAGGGATCTGGGAGTTATGATTAGTAAGAATTTAAAACAAAAGGATCAATGCATAAATGTTCGTAATAAGGCAAATCGGACACTTGGATTTATTAATCGCAGCGTTAGTAACAAGACACCTGGTGTGGTTCTCAAGCTATATCTTGCTCTAGTTAGGCCCCATTTAGATTATGCAGTTCAGTTTTGGTCGCCATATTATAGAATGGATATAAATTCACTTGAACGTGTCCAGCGTAGGATGACTAAGTTAATTCCCCAAATTAGAAATCTTTCATATGAAGAAAGATTAACAAAGCTTAAGTTGCATTCACTGGAAAGGCGAAGAGTTAGGGGTGACATGATAGAGGTTTACAAGTGGATGAATGGACATAACCGGGGGGATATTAATAGGGTATTAAAAGTATCAACACAGGACAGAACACGAAACAATGGATATAAATTGGATAAGTTTAGATTTAGGAAAGACTTGGGTAAATACTGGTTCAGTAACAGGGTTGTTGATTTGTGGAACCAATTGCCGCGTAACATTGTGGAGGTGGGGTCCCTCGATTGTTTCAAGCACGGGTTGGACAAGTATATGAGTGGGATTGGGTGGTTATAGAATAGGAGCTGCCTCGTATGGGCCAATAGGCCTTCTGCAGTTACCTTTGTTCTTATGTTCTTATGTTCTTATGTTCTTATTCGCTGTTTGAAATTCCCATTGTTTATATCTAAAATATGCCAATTACTGAAAGCGGCTGTGGGGTCACATTTTGCCCAAACCCCCCTGCAGTTTTCTAAATATCCAAATCATCCCAAATCCAATACCTGAGCCATATTTTGGAGCCCAATTCTGGCTCTCAGCACGTATTCGCTGTTTGAAATTCCGACTTTTTATACCGAAAATATGCCAATTACTGATAGCAGCGGTGTGTCACATTTTGTCCAAACGCCCTTGCAGTTTTCAAAATATCCCAAACATTTCAAATCCAATACCTGAGCCATATTTTGGAGTTAAATTCTGGCTTTCTGCATGTATTTGCAGTTTAAAATTCCGACTTTTTATATCGAAAATATGCCAATTACTGAAAGCGGCGGTGGGTCACATTTTGCCCAAGCCCTCCTGCAGTTTTCAAAATATTCCAAACATCCCAAATCCGATACCTGAGCCATATTTTGGGAGCCAAATTCTGGCTCTCTTCACCTATTCGCAGTTTGAAATTCCGACTTTTTTTACCGAAAATATGCCAATTACTGAAAGCGGCTGTGGGGTCACATTTTGCCCAAACCCCTCTGCAGTTTTCTAAATATCCCAATCATCCCAAATCCAATACCTGAGCCATATTTTGGAGCCAAATTCTGGCTCTCAGCACGAATTCGCAGTTTGAAATTCCGACTTTTTATACCAAAATATGCCAATTACTGAAAGCGGCGGTGGGTCACATTTTGCCCAAGCCCTCCTGCAGTTTTCAAAATATTCCAAACATCCCAAATCCGATACCTGACCCATATTTTGGAGCCAAATTCAGGCTCTCTTCACCTATTCGCAGTTTGAAATTCCGACTTTTTATATCTAAAATATGCCAATTACAGAAAGCGGCCGTGGGTCACATTTTGCCCAAACCCCCCTGCAGTTTTCAAAATATCCAAAACATCCCAAATCCAATACCTGAGCCATATCTTGTAGCCAAATTCTGGCTTTCTGCACCTATTCGCAGTTTTAAATTCCGACTTTTTATACCGAAAATATGCCAATTACTGGAAGCGGCGGTGGGTCACATTTTGTCCAAACGAACCTGCAGTTTTCAAAATATCCCAAACATCCCAAATCCGATACCTGACCCATATTTTGGAGCCAAATTCTGGCTCTCTGCACCTATTCGCAGTTTGAAATTCTCATTTTTTATATCTAAAATATGCCAATTACTGAAAGCGGCTGTGGGGTCAAATTTTGCCCAAACCCCCCTGCAGTTTTCTAAATATCCCAATCATCCCAAATCCAATACCTGAGCCATATTTTGGAGCCCAATTCTGGATCTCAGCACGTATTCGCTGTTTGAAATTCCGTCTTTTTATACCGAAAATATGCCAATTACTGAAAGCGGTGGTGGGTCACATTTTGTCCAATCGCCCCTGCAGTTTTCAAAATATCCCAAACATTTCAAATCCAATACCTGAGCCGTATTTTGGAGTTAAATTCTGGCTCTCTGCATGTATTTGCAGTTTAAAATTCCGACTTTTTATATCGAAAATATGCCAATTACTGAAAGCGGCGGTGGGTCACATTTTGTCCAAACGCTCCTGCAGTTTTCAAAATATCCCAAACATCCCAAATCCAATACCTGAGCCATGATTTGGGAGCCAAATTCTGGCTTTTTGCACATATTCGCAGTTTGAAATTCCGACTTTTTATACCGAAAATATGCCAATTACTGAAAGCGGCCGTGTGTCACATTTTGCCCAAACCCCCCTGCAGTTTTCAAAATATCCCAAATCCGATACCTGAGCCATATCTTGGAGCCAAATCTTTTAGCCAAATTCTGGCTTTCTGCACCTATTTGCAGTTTTAAATTCCGAATTTTTATATCTAAAATATGCCAATTACTGAAAGCGGCGGTGGGTCACATTTTGCCCAAGCCCCCCTGCAGTTTTCAAAATATCCCAAACATCCCAAACCCAATACCTGAGCCATATTTTGGGAGCCAAATTCTGGCTTTCTGCACCTATTCGCAGTTTGAAATTCCGACTTTTTATACCGAAAATATGCCAATTGCTGAGAGCGGCGGTGTGTCACATTTTGTCCATACGCTCCTGCAGTTTTCAAAATATCCCAAACATCCCAAATCCAATACCTGAGCCATATTTTGGAGCCCAATTCTGGCTCTCTGCACCTATTCGCAGTTTTAAATTCCGACTTTTTATATCTAAAATATGCCAATTACTGAAAGCGGCTGTGGGGTCACATTTTGCCCAAACCCCCCTGCAGTTTTCTAAATATCCCAATCATCCCAAATCCAGTACCTGAGCCATATTTTGGAGCCCAATTCTGGCTCTCAGCACGTATTCGCTGTTTGAAATTCCGACTTTTTATACCGAAAATATGCCAATTACTGAAAGAGGCGGTGTCACATTTTGTCAAAACGCCCCTGCAGTTTTCAAAATATCCCAAACATCCCAAATCCGATACCTGAGCCATATTTTGGGAGCAAAATTCTGGCTCTCAGCACGTATTCGCTGTTTGAAATTCCGACTTTTTATACCGAAAATATGCCAATTACTGAAAGCGGCGGTGGGTCACATTTTGCCCAAGCCCCCCTGCAGTTTTCTAAATATCCCAAACATCCCAAATCCGATACCTGAGCCATATCTTCGAGCCAAATTCTGGCTCTCTACACGTATTCGCAGTTTGAAATTCCGACTTTTTATACCGAAATATGCCAATTACTGAAAGCGGCGGTGGGTCACATTTTGTCCAAACGCCCCTGCAGTTTTCAAAATATCCCAAACATCCCAAATCCAATACCTGAGCCATATTTTGGGAGCCAAATTCTGGCTTTCTGCACCTATTCGCAGTTTGAAATTCCGACTTTTTATGCCGAAAATATGCCAATTACTGAAAGCGGCGGTGAGTCACATTTTGTCCAAACGGTCCTGCTGTTTTCAAAATATACCAAACATCCCAAATCCGATACCTGACCCATATTTTGGAGCCAAATTCTGGCTCTCTGCACCTATTCGCAGTTTGAAATTCTCATTTTTTATATCTAAAATATGCCAATTACTGAAAGCGGCTGTGGGGTCACATTTTGCCCAAACCCCCGTGCAGTTTTCTAAATATCCCAATCATCCCAAATCCAATACCTGAGTCATATTTTGGAGCCCAATTCTGGCTCTCAGCACGTATTCGCTGTTTGAAATTCCGTCTTTTTATACCGAAAATATGCCAATTACTGAAAGCGGCGGTGGGTCACATTTTGTCCAAACGCCCCTGCAGTTTTCAAAATATCCCAAACATTTCAAATCCAATACCTGAGCCGTATTTTGGAGTTAAATTCTGGCTCTCTGCATGTATTTGCAGTTTAAAATTCCGACTTTTTATATCGAAAATATGCCAATTACTGAAAACGGCGGTGGGTCACATTTTGCCCAAATTCCCCCTGCAATTTTCAAAATATCCCAAACATCCCATATCCGATACCTGATCCATATTTTGGAGCCAAATTCTGGCTCTCTGCACGTATTCGCAGTTTGAAATTCACATTTTTTTATCTAAAATATGCCAATTACTGAAAGCGGCTGTGGGGTCACATTTTGCCCAAACCCCCCTGCAGTTTTCTAAATATCCCAATCATCCCGAATCCGATACCTGAGCCATATTTTGGAGTTAAATTCTGGCTCTCTGCATGGATTTGCAGTTTAAAATTCCGACTTTTTATATCGAAAATATGCCAATTACTGAAAGCGGCGGTGTGTCACATTTTGTCCAAACGCCCCTGCAATTTTCAAAATATCCCAAACATCCCAAATCCGATACCTGACCCATATTTTGGAGCCAAATTCTGGCTCTCTGCACCTATTCGCAGTTTGAAATTCACATTTTTTATATCTAAAATATGCCAATTACTGAAAGCGGCTGTGGGGTCACATTTTGCCCAAACCCCCCTGCAGTTTTCTAAATATCCCAATCATCCCGAATCCGATACCTGAGCCATATTTTGGAGTTAAATTCTGGCTCTCTGCATGTATTTGCAGTTTAAAATTCCGACTTTTTATATCGAAAATATGCCAATTACTGAAAGAGGCGGTGGGTCACATTTTGCCCAAGCCCCCCTGCAGTTTTCAAAATATCCCAAACATCAGAAATCCGATACCTGAGCCATATTTTGGGAGCAAAATTCTGGCTCCCTGCACGTATTCGCCGTTTGAAATTCCGACTTTTTATACCGAAAATATGCCAATTGCCGAGAGCGGCGGTGTGTCACATTTTGTCCATACGCTCCTGCAGTTTTCAAAATATCCCAAACATCCCAAATCCAATACCTGAGCCATATTTTGGAGCCCAGTTCTGGCTCTCTGCACCTATTCGCAGTTTGAAATTCCGACTTTTTATACCTAAAATATGCCAATTACTGAAAGCGGCTGTGGGGTCACATTTTGCCCATACCCCCCTGCAGTTTTCTAAATATCCCAATCATCCCAAATCCGGTACCTGAGCCATATTTTGGAGCCCAATTCTGGCTCTCAGCACCTATTCGCAGTTTGAAATTCCGACTTTTTATATCTAAAATATGCCAATTACTGAAAGCGGCGGTGGGTCACATTTTGCCCAAGCCCCCCTGCAGTTTTCTAAATATCCCAAACATCCCAAATCCGATACCTGAGCCATATCTTCGAGCCAAATTCTGGCTCTCTACACGTATTCGCAGTTTGAAATTCCGACTTTTTATAACGAAATATGCCAATTACTGAAAGCGGCGGTGGGTCACATTTTGTCCAAACGCCCCTGCTGTTTTCAAAATATCCCAAACATCCCAAATCCAATACCTGAGCCATATTTTGGGAGCCAAATTCTGGCTTTCTGCACCTATTCGCAGTTTTAAATTCCGACTTTTTATACCGAAAATATGCCAATTACTGAAAGCGGCGGTGAGTCACATTTTGTTCAAAGGCTCCTGCTGTTTTCAAAATATCCCAAACATCCCAAATCCAATACCTGAGTCATGATTTGGGAGCCAAATTCTGGCTTTCTGCACCTATTCGCAGTTTGAAATTCCGACTTTTTATACCGAAAATATGCCAATTACTGAGAGCGGCGGTGGGTCACATTTTGTCCAAACGCCCCTGCAGTTTTCAAATTATCCCAAACATCCCAAATCCGATACCTGACCCATATTTTGGAGCCAAATTCTGGCTCTCTGCACCTATTCGCAGTTTGAAATTCTCATTTTTTATATCTAAAATATGCCAATTACTGAAAGCGGCTGTGGGGTCACATTTTGCCCAAACCCCCGTGCAGTTTTCTAAATATCCCAATCATCCCAAATCCAATACCTGAGCCATATTTTGGAGCCCAATTCTGGCTCTCAGCACGTATTCGCTGTTTGAAATTCCGTCTTTTTATACCGAAAATATGCCAATTACTGAAAGCGGCGGTGGGTCACATTTTGTCCAAACGCCCCTGCAGTTTTCAAAATATCCCAAACATTTCAAATCCAATACCTGAGCCGTATTTTGGAGTTAAATTCTGGCTCTCTGCATGTATTTGCAGTTTAAAATTCCGACTTTTTATATCGAAAATATGCCAATTACTGAAAACGGCGGTGGGTCACATTTTGCCCAAACCCCCCTGCAATTTTCAAAATATCCCAAACATCCCATATCCGATACCTGATCCATATCTTGGAGCCAAATTCTGGCTCTCTGCACGTATTCGCAGTTTGAAATTCACATTTTTTTATCTAAAATATGCCAATTACTGAAAGCGGCTGTGGGGTCACATTTTGCCCAAACCCCCCTGCAGTTTTCTAAATATCCCAATCATCCCGAATCCGATACCTGAGCCATATTTTGGAGTTAAATTCTGGCTCTCTGCATGGATTTGCAGTTTAAAATTCCGACTTTTTATATCGAAAATATGCCAATTACTGAAAGCGGCGGTGTGTCACATTTTGTCCAAACGCCCCTGCAATTTTCAAAATATCCCAAACATCCCAAATCCGATACCTGACCCATATTTTGGAGCCAAATTCTGGCTCTCTGCACCTATTCGCAGTTTGAAATTCACATTTTTTATATCTAAAATATGCCAATTACTGAAAGCGGCTGTGGGGTCACATTTTGCCCAAACCCCCCTGCAGTTTTCTAAATATCCCAATCATCCCGAATCCGATACCTGAGCCATATTTTGGAGTTAAATTCTGGCTCTCTGCATGTATTTGCAGTTTAAAATTCCGACTTTTTATATCGAAAATATGCCAATTACTGAAAGAGGCGGTGGGTCACATTTTGCCCAAGCCCCCCTGCAGTTTTCAAAATATCCCAAACATCCCAAATCCGATACCTGAGCCATATTTTGGGAGCAAAATTCTGGCTCTCAGCACGTATTCGCCGTTTGAAATTCCGACTTTTTATACCGAAAATATGCCAATTGCTGAGAGCGGCGGTGTGTCACATTTTGTCCATACGCTCCTGCAGTTTTCAAAATATCCCAAACACCCCAAATCCAATACCTGAGCCATATTTTGGAGCCCAATTCTGGCTCTCTGCACCTATTCGCAGTTTGAAATTCCGACTTTTTATACCTAAAATATGCCAATTACTGAAAGCGGCTGTGGGGTCACATTTTGCCCATACCCCCCTGCAGTTTTCTAAATATCCCAATCATCCCAAATCCGGTACCTGAGCCATATTTTGGAGCCCAATTCTGGCTCTCAGCACCTATTCGCAGTTTGAAATTCCGACTTTTTATATCTAAAATATGCCAATTACTGAAAGCGGCGGTGGGTCACATTTTGCCCAAGCCCCCCTGCAGTTTTCTAAATATCCCAAACATCCCAAATCCGATACCTGAGCCATATCTTCGAGCCAAATTCTGGCTCTCTACACGTATTCGCAGTTTGAAATTCCGACTTTTTATACCGAAATATGCCAATTGCTGAAAGCGGCGGTGGGTCACATTTTGTCCAAACGCCCCTGCTGTTTTCAAAATATCCCAAACATCCCAAATCCAATACCTGAGCCATATTTTGGGAGCCAAATTCTGGCTTTCTGCACCTATTCGCAGTTTGAAATTCCGACTTTTTATACCGAAAATATGCCAATTACTGAAAGCGGCGGTGAGTCACATTTTGTCCAAACGGTCCTGTAGTTTTCAAAATATCCCAAACATCCCAAATCCGATACCTGACCCATATTTTGGAGCCAAATTCTGGCTCTCTGCACCTATTCGCAGTTTGAAATTCCCATTGTTTATATCTAAAATATTCCAATTACTGAAAGCGGCTGTGGGGTCACATTTTGCCCAAACCCCCCTGCAGTTTTCTAAATATCCCAATCATCCCAAATCCAATACCTGAGCCATATTTTGGAGCCCAATTCTGGCTCTCAGCACGTATTCGCTGTTTGAAATTCCGACTTTTTATACCGAAAATATGCCAATTACTGAAAGCAGCAGTGTGTCACATTTTGTCCAAACGCCCTTGCAGTTGTAACACTGTAAAAGTGTTTGGTTTAGTTTAATACATACATAGAGTACATGAGTCACAGACAAGGATCTGAGAGGCGCCAGTTGTCTGCCTGAGATCTCACACCTCAAAGCGTTAATGACCCCAAGTGACCTGAGGTCAGATCATGAGAATCTCACCTTGCTTCCGCTAAGCGTATAATTGGAGCCGGGTAGCCTTCAAACATGCCGACGTTTAAGGAGTGGCTTGGTAGAGTGCCGGAGGCTATCTATTTGTGGGCGGAGTTAGCTACTAGGTTCCCCAATAAATACTCGAAGAACTATCGAGCATGAAGCATTAACAGACAGAACAGCAGACGAGAGCAGGGAAGACGTCCCTAGCAGGGAGGCTGTCGGCCGGCAGGGGCGAGACAGTCTCTGTCAAGCTACAGACCCCCCCCCCCTCTCTATTCAACTTAGACTCAGTCCTCGGTGAGTGAACATTAAGGTGACTTGGTCGTGTTTTACAAGTGTTGTGTGATGATCAGGGGCAGTCAAGTTGTAGTGTTCTCAGATTCTTGGAGGATGACTCACTTTGAATATTAATCGTTAACATTTTAATTGGATTGCTTAAGTTATGATACTTATCATGAAAAATATAATTGTTGAATTTATTATTTAAATGGTCTTTCACTTTGTTCCCTAGAGCTTTGAGTTGAGGTGAGAAAGCCTCTGTGATTACTGGTTTCATGATTTAATGAGTACATGTTTGGAGTTGATACATGGTAATAACATCTTTTGAGAATATTTTGATACAGACAAGTTCCATTCCTTGTCTTGTATGTAATGATCATGAATGGATGGTGGCAGCATTTCGTCTTCTACTATCTACTTTTCTACTTCTACTATCTACTATTCTACTATCTACTATTCTACTTCTACCTATCTACACCTCTCCCTCCACCCCTCTCTAAACTCTCACTTTCAACTAATGACCCTCCTCGCTCCTCCCACCTCTCTGCCTCTCACCCCAAACCCTCACTAATTACTTCACTATTCATTTCTTTCCTTTCGTTTTCTCTTATACGTTTGTGGCAATGATTCTGTATTCTAGAGTTCTCACTAGAGTTTCGGGTAACTGATCAAGTCTCGGCGCCTTGTAGTCTTAGCACCTAGGTAGTCAAATACCTAGGTTACAAGGTGTTGAACGAGAGAGGTTGCCTTAGGAACTCTGGGAGTGCTCTAGAATAGTTAGCTAACTGGGGACGGGATAACGGACTAGAGAGAGCTGTTTCCCCCGGCCTCGTTAGTTAACTGGGGGGTGGAATAATGGACAAGATAGAGCTATTCCCCCCACCCCCCGTTACACAGTTTTCAAAATATCCCAAACATTTCAAATCCAATACCTGAGCCATATTTTGGAGTTAAATTCTAGCTTTCTGCATGTATTTGCAGTTTAAAATTCCGACTTTTTATATCGAAAATATGCCAATTACTGAAAGCGGCGGTGGGTCACATTTTGTCCAAACGCCCCTGCAGTTTTCAAAATATCCCAAACATCCCAAATCCAATACCTGAGCCATATTTTGGAGCCCAATTCTGGCTCTCAGCACGTATTCGCTGTTTGAAATTCCGACTTTTTATACCGAAAATATGCCAATTACTGAAAGCAGCGGTGTGTCACATTTTGTCCAAACGCCCTTGTAGTTTTCAAAATATCCCAAACATTTCAAATCCAATACCTGAGCCATATTTTGGAGTTAAATTCTGGCTTTCTGCATGTATTTGCAGTTTAAAATTCCGACTTTTTATATCGAAAATATGCCAATTACTGAAAGCGGCGGTGGGTCACATTTTGCCTAAGCCCTCCTGCAGTTTTCAAAATATTCCAAACATCCCAAATCCGATACCTGAGCCATATTTTGGGAGCCAAATTCTGGCTCTCTTCACCTATTCGCAGTTTGAAATTCCGACTTTTTTTACCGAAAATATGCCAATTACTGAAAGCGGCTGTGGGGTCACATTTTGCCCAAACCCCTCTGCAGTTTTCTAAATATCAAAATCATCCCAAATCCAATACCTGAGCCATATTTTGGAGCCAAATTCTGGCTCTCTGCACGTATTCGCAGTATGAAATTCCGACTTTTTATACCGAAATATGCCAATTACTGAAAGCGGCAGTGGGTCACATTTTGTCCAAACGCCCTTGCAGTTTTCAAAATATCCCAAACATCCCAAATCCAATACCTGAGCCATATTTTGGGAGCCAAATTCTGGCTTTCTGCACCTATTCGCAGTTTTAAATTCCGACTTTTTATACCGAAAATATGCCAATTACTGAAAGCGGCGGTGGGTCACATTTTGTCCAAACGCTCCTGCAGTTTTCAAAATATCCCAAACATCCCAAATCCAATACCTGAGTCATGATTTGGGAGCCAAATTCTGGCTTTCTGCACCTATTCGCAGTTTGAAATTCCGACTTTTTATACCGAAAATATGCCAATTACTGAAAGCGGCGGTGGGTCACATTTTGTCCAAACGCCCCTACAGTTTTCAAAATATCCCAAACATCCCAAATCCGATACCTGACCCATATTTTGGAGCCAAATTCTGGCTCTCTGCACCTATTCGCAGTTTGAAATTCTCATTTTTTATATCTAAAATATGCCAATTACTGAAAGCGGCGGTGGGTCACATTTTGCCCAAGCCCTCCTGCAGTTTTCAAAATATTCCAAACATCCCAAATCCGATACCTGAGCCATATTTTGGGAGCCAAATTCTGGCTCTCTTCACCTATTCGCAGTTTGAAATTCCGACTTTTTTTACCGAAAATATGCCAATTACTGAAAGCGGCTGTGGGGTCACATTTTGCCCAAACCCCTCTGCAGTTTTCTAAATATCAAAATCATCCCAAATCCAATACCTGAGCCATATTTTGGAGCCAAATTCTGGCTCTCTGCACGTATTCGCAGTATGAAATTCCGACTTTTTATACCGAAATATGCCAATTACTGAAAGCGGCGGTGGGTCACATTTTGTCCAAACGCCCTTGCAGTTTTCAAAATATCCCAAACATCCCAAATCCAATACCTGAGCCATATTTTGGGAGCCAAATTCTGGCTTTCTGCACCTATTCGCAGTTTTAAATTCCGACTTTTTATACCGAAAATATGCCAATTACTGAAAGCGGCGGTGGGTCACATTTTGTCCAAACGCTCCTGCAGTTTTCAAAATATCCCAAACATCCCAAATCCAATACCTGAGTCATGATTTGGGAGCCAAATTCTGGCTTTCTGCACCTATTCGCAGTTTGAAATTCCGACTTTTTATACCGAAAATATGCCAATTACTGAAAGCGGCGGTGGGTCACATTTTGTCCAAACGCCCCTACAGTTTTCAAAATATCCCAAACATCCCAAATCCGATACCTGACCCATATTTTGGAGCCAAATTCTGGCTCTCTGCACCTATTCGCAGTTTGAAATTCTCATTTTTTATATCTAAAATATGCCAATTACTGAAAGCGGCGGTGGGTCACATTTTGTCCAAACGCCCCTACAGTTTTCAAAATATCCCAAACATCCCAAATCCGATACCTGACCCATATTTTGGAGCCAAATTCTGGCTTTCTGCACCTATTCGCAGTTTGAAATTCCGACTTTTTATACCGAAAATATGCCAATTACTGAAAGCGGCGGTGAGTCACATTTTGTCCAAACGGTCCTGTAGTTTTCAAAATATCCCAAACATCCCAAATCCGATACCTGACCCATATTTTGGAGCCAAATTCTGGCTCTCTGCACTTATTCGCAGTTTGAAATTCCCATTGTTTATATCTAAAATATGCCTATTACTGAAAGCGGCTGTAGGGTCACATTTTGCCCAAACCCCCCTGCAGTTTTCTAAATATCCCAATCATCCCAAATCCAATACCTGAGCCATATTTTGGAGCCCAATTCTGGCTCTCAGCACGTATTCGCTGTTTGAAATTCCGACTTTTTATACCGAAAATATGCCAATTACTGAAAGCAGCGGTGTGTCACATTTTGTCCAAACGCCCTTGCAGTTTTCAAAATATCCCAAACATTTCAAATCCAATACCTGAGCCATATTTTGGAGTTAAATTCTGGCTTTCTGCATGTATTTGCAGTTTAAAATTCCGACTTTTTATATCGAAAATATGCCAATTACTGAAAGCGGCGGTGGGTCACATTTTGCCCAAGCCCCCCTGCAGTTTTCAAAATATTCCAAACATCCCAAATCCGATACCTGAGCCATATTTTGGGAGCCAAATTCTGGCTCTCTTCACCTATTCGCAGTTTGAAATTCCGACTTTTTTTACCGAAAATATGCCAATTACTGAAAGCGGCTGTGGGGTCACATTTTGCCCAAACCCCTCTGCAGTTTTCTAAATATCCCAAACATCCCAAATCCAATACCTGAGCCATATTTTGGGAGCCAAATTCTGGCTTTCTGCACCTATTCGCAGTTTGAAATTCCGACTTTTTATACCGAAAATATGCCAATTACTGAAAGCGGCGGTGGGTCACATTTTGTTCAAAGGCTCCTGCTGTTTTCAAAATATCCCAAACATCCCAAATCCAATACCTGAGTCATGATTTGGGAGCCAAATTCTGGCTTTCTGCACCTATTCGCAGTTTGAAATTCCGACTTTTTATATCTAAAATATGCCAATTACTGAAAGCGGCCGTGGGTCACATTTTGCCCAAACCCCCCTGCAGTTTTCAAAATATCCAAAACATCCCAAATCCAATACCTGAGCCATATCTTGTAGCCAAATTCTGGCTTTCTGCACCTATTCGCAGTTTTAAATTCCGACTTTTTGGACCGAAAATATGCCAATTACTGAAAGCGGCGGTGGGTCACATTTTGTCCAAACTCCCCTGCAGTTTTCAAAATATCCTAAACATCCCAAATCCGATACCTGACCCATATTTTGGAGCCAAATTCTGGCTCTCTGCACCTATTCGCAGTTTGAAATTCTCATTTTTTATATCTAAAATATGCCAATTACTGAAAGCGGCTGTGGGGTCACATTTTGCCCAAACCCCCCTGCAGTTTTCTAAATATCCCAATCATCCCAAATCCAATACCTGAGCCATATTTTGGAGCCCAATTCTGGCTCTCAGCACGTATTCGCTGTTTGAAATTCCGTCTTTATATACCGAAAATATGCCAATTACTGAAAGCGGCGGTGGGTCACATTTTGTCCAAACGCCCATGCAGTTTTCAAAATATCCCAAACATTTCAAATCCAATACCTGAGCCGTATTTTGGAGTTAAATTCTGGCTCTCTGCATGTATTTGCAGTTTAAAATTCCGACTTTTTATATCGAAAATATGCCAATTACTGAAAGCGGCGGTGGGTCACATTTTGCCCAAACCCCCCTGCAATTTTCAAAATATCCCAAACATCCCATATCCGATACCTGATCCATATCTTGGAGCCAAATTCTGGCTCTCTGCACGTATTCGCAGTTTAAAATTCCTACTTTTTATACCGAAAATATGCCAATTACTGAAAGCGGCGGTGGGTCACATTTTGTCCAAACGCTCCTGCAGTTTTCAAAATATCCCAAACATCCCAAATCCAATACCTGAGCCATGATTTGGTAGCCAAATTCTGGCTTTCTGCACATAGTCGCAGTTTGAAATTCCGACTTTTTATACCGAAAAAATGCCAATTACTGAAAGCGGCGGTGGGTCACATTTTGCCCAAGCCCCCCTGCAGTTTTCAAAATATCCCAAACATCCCAAACCCAATACCTGAGCCATATTTTGGGAGCCAAATTCTGGCTTTCTGCACCTATTCGCAGTTTGAAATTCCGACTTTTTATACCGAAAATATGCCAATTGCTGAGAGCGGCGGTGTGTCACATTTTGTCCATACGCTCCTGCAGTTTTCAAAATATCCCAAACATCCCAAATCCAATACCTGAGCCATATTTTGGGAGCCAAATTCTGGCTTTCTGCACCTATTCGCAGTTTGAAATTCCGACTTTTTATATCTAAAATATGCCAATTACTGAAAGCGGCCGTGGGTCACATTTTGCCCAAACCCCCCTGCAGTTTTCAAAATATCCAAAACATCCCAAATCCAATACCTGAGCCATATCTTGTAGCCAAATTCTGGCTTTCTGCACCTATTCGCAGTTTTAAATTCCGACTTTTTGGACCGAAAATATGCCAATTACTGAAAGCGGCGGTGGGTCACATTTTGTCCAAACTCCCCTGCAGTTTTCAAAATATCCCAAACATCCCAAATCCGATACCTGACCCATATTTTGGAGCCAAATTCTGGCTCTCTGCACCTATTCGCTGTTTGAAATTCCCATTGTTTATATCTAAAATATGCCAATTACTGAAAGCGGCTGTGGGGTCACATTTTGCCCAAACCCCCCTGCAGTTTTCTAAATATCCAAATCATCCCAAATCCAATACCTGAGCCATATTTTGGAGCCCAATTCTGGCTCTCAGCACGTATTCGCTGTTTGAAATTCCGACTTTTTATACCGAAAATATGCCAATTACTGAAAGCAGCGGTGTGTCACATTTTGTCCAAACGCCCTTGCTGTTTTCAAAATATCCCAAACATTTCAAATCCAATACCTGAGCCATATTTTGGAGTTAAATTCTGGCTTTCTGCATGTATTTGCAGTTTAAAATTCCGACTTTTTATATCGAAAATATGCCAATTACTGAAAGCGGCGGTGGGTCACATTTTGCCCAAGCCCCCCTGCAGTTTTCAAAATATTCCAAACATCCCAAATCCGATACCTGAGCCATATTTTGGGAGCCAAATTCTGGCTCTCTTCACCTATTCGCAGTTTGAAATTCCGACTTTTTTTACCGAAAATATGCCAATTACTGAAAGCGGCGGTGGGTCACATTTTGTTCAAAGGCTCCTGCTGTTTTCAAAATATCCCAAACATCCCAAATCCAATACCTGAGTCATGATTTTGGAGCCAAATTCTGGCTTTCTGCACCTATTCGCAGTTTGAAATTCCGACTTTTTATACCGAAAATATGCCAATTACTGAAAGCGGCGGTGGGTCACATTTTGTCCAAACGCCCCTGCAGTTTTCAAAATATCCCAAACATTCCAAATCCGATACCTGACCCATATTTTGGAGCCAAATTCTGGCTCTCTGCACGTAATCGCAGTTTGAAATTCCGACTTTTTACACCGAAAATATGCCAATTACTGAAAGCGGCTGTGGGGTCACATTTTGCCCAAACCCCTCTGCAGTTTTCTAAATATCCCAATCATCCCAAATCCAATACCTGAGCCATATTTTGGAGCCAAATTCTGGCTCTCTGCACGTATTCGCAGTTTGAAATTCCGACTTTTTATACCGAAAATATGCCAATTACTGAAAGCGGCGGTGGGTCACATTTTGTCCAAACGCCCCTGCAGTTTTCAAAATATCCCAAGCATCCCAAATCCAATACCTGAGCCTTATTTTGGGAGCCAAATTCTGGCTTTCTGCACCTATTCGCAGTTTTAAATTCCGACTTTTTATACCGAAAATATGCCAATTACTGAAAGCGGCGGTGGGTCACATTTTGTTCAAAGGCTCCTGCTGTTTTCAAAATATCCCAAACATCCCAAATCCAATACCTGAGTCATGATTTTGGAGCCAAATTCTGGCTTTCTGCACCTATTCGCAGTTTGAAATTCCGACTTTTTATACCGAAAATATGCCAATTACTGAAAGCGGCGGTGGGTCACATTTTGTCCAAACGCCCCTGCAGTTTTCAAAATATCCCAAACATTCCAAATCCGATACCTGACCCATATTTTGGAGCCAAATTCTGGCTCTCTGCACGTAATCGCAGTTTGAAATTCCGAATTTTTATACCGAAAATATGCCAATTACTGAAAGCGGCTGTGGGGTCAAATTTTGCCCAAACCCCTCTGCAGTTTTCTAAATATCCCAATCATCACAAATCCAATACCTGAGCCATATTTTGGAGCCAAATTCTGGCTCTCTGCACGTATTCGCAGTTTGAAATTCCGACTTTTTATACCGAAATATGCCAATTACTGAAAGCGGCGGTGGGTCACATTTTGTCCAAACCCCCCTGCAATTTTCAAAATATCCCAAACATCCCGTATCCGATACCTGATCCATATCTTGGAGCCAAATTCTGGCTCTCTGCACGTATTCGCAGTTTGAAATTCCTACTTTTTTAACCGAAAATATGCCAATTACTGAAAGCGGCGGTGGGTCACATTTTATCCAAACGCTCCTGCAGTTTTCAAAATATCCCAAACATCCCAAATCCGATACCTGACCCATATTTTGGAGCCAAATTCTGGCTCTCTGCACGTATTTGCAGTTTGAAATTCCGACTTTTTATACCGAAATATGCCAATTTCTGAAAGCGGCGGTGGGTCACATTTTATCCAAACGCTCCTGCAGTTTTCAAAATATCCCAAACATTCCAAATCCGATACCTGACCCATATTTTGGAGCCAAATTCTGGCTCTCTGCACCTATTCGCAGTTTGAAATTCCGACTTTTTATATCTAAAATATGCCAATTACTGAAAGCGGCTGTGGGGTCATATTTTGCCCAAACCCCCCTGCAGTTTTCTAAATATCCCAATCATTCCAAATCCAGTACCTGAGCCATATTTTGGAGCCCAATTCTGGCTCTCAGCACGTATTCGCTGTTTGAAATTCCGACTTTTTATACCGAAAATATGCCAATTACTGAAAGAGGTGGTGTGTCACATTTTGTCAAAACGCCCCTGCAGTTTTCAAAATATCCCAAACATCCCAAATCCGATACCTGAGTCATATTTCGTAGCCAAGTTCTAGCTCTCTGCATGTATTTGCAGTTTAAAATTCCGACTTTTTATATCGAAAATATGGCAATTACTGAAAGCGGCGGTGGGTCACATTTCGCCCAAGCCCCCCTGCAGTTTTCAAAATATCCCAAACATCCCAAATCCAATACCTGAGCCATATTTTGGGAGCCAAATTCTGGCTTTCTGCACCTATTCGCAGTTTGAAATTCCGACTTTTTATACCGAAAATATGCCAATTACTGAAAGCGGCGGTGAGTCACATTTTGTCCAAACGGTCATGCAGTTTTCAAAATATCCCAAACATCCCAAATCCGATACCTGACCCATATTTTGGAGCCAAATTCTGGCTCTCTGCACCTATTCGCAGTTTGAAATTCCCATTGTTTATATCTAAAATATGCCAATTACTGAAAGCGGCTGTGGGGTCACATTTTGCCCAAACCCCCCTGCAGTTTTCTAAATATCCCAATCATCCCAAATCCAATACCTGAGCCATATTTTGGAGCCCAATTCTGGCTCTCAGCACGTATTCGCTGTTTGAAATTCCGACTTTTTATACCGAAAATATGCCAATTACTGAAAGCAGCGGTGTGTCACATTTTGTCCAAACGCCCTTGCAGTTTTCAAAATATCCCAAACATTTCAAATCCAATACCTGAGCCATATTTTGGAGTTAAATTCTGGCTCTCTTCACCTATTCGCAGTTTGAAATTCTGACTTTTTTTACCGAAAATATGCCAATTACTGAAAGCAACTGTGGGGTCACATTTTGCCCAAACCCCTCTGCAGTTTTCTAAATATCCCAATCATCCCAAATCCGATACCCGAGCCATTTTTTCGAGCCCAATTCTGGCTCTCTGCACGTATTCGCTGTTTGAAAATTCCGACTTTTTATACCGAAAATATGCCAATTAAAGAAAGCAGCGGTGTGTCACATTTTGTTCAAACGCCCCTGCAGTTTTCAAAATATCCCAAACATTTCAAATCCAATACCTGAGCCATATTTTGGAGTTAAATTCTGGCTCTCTGCATGTATTTGCAGTTTAAAATTCCGACTTTTTATATCGAAAATATGCCAATTACTGAAAGCGGCGGTGGGTCACATTTTGCCCAAGCCCCCCTGCAGTTTTCAAAATATCCCAAACATCCCAAATCCAATACCTGAGCCATATTTTGGGAGCCAAATTCTGGCTCTCTGCACCTATTCGCAGTTTGAAATTCCGACTTTTTATACCGAAATATGCCAATTACTGAAAGCGGCGGTGGGTCACATTTTGTCCAAACGCCCCTGCAGTTTTCAAAATATCCCAAACATGCCAAATCCAATACCTGAGCCATATTTTGGGAGCCAAATTCTGGCTTTCTGCACCTATTCGCAGTTTGAAATTCCGACTTTTTATACCGAAATATGCCAATTACTGAAAGCGGCGGTGGGTCACATTTTGTCCAAACGCCCCTGCAGTTTTCAAAATATCCCAAACATCCCAAATCCAATACCTGAGCCATATTTTGGGAGCCAAATTCTGGCTTTCTGCACCTATTCGCAGTTTGAAATTCCGAATTTTTATACCGAAAATATGCCAATTACTGAAAGCGGCGGTGGGTCACATTTTGTTCAAAGGCTCCTGCAGTTTTCAAAATATCCCAAACATCCCAAATCCGATACCTGAGCCATATTTTGGAGCCAAATTCAGGCTCTCTGCACCTATTCGCAGTTTGAAATTCTGACTTTTTATACCGAAAATATGCCAATTACTGAAAGCAACGGTGTGTCACATTTTGCCCAAACGCCCCTGCAGTTTTCAAAATATCCCAAACATTTCAAATCCAATACCTGAACCATATTTTGGAGTTAAATTCTGGTTGTTGCATGTATTATCAGCTTAAAATTCCGACTTTTTATATCGAAAATATGCCAATTACTGAAAGCGACGGTGGGTCACATTTTGCCCAAGCCCCCCTGCAATTTTCAAAATATCCCAAACATCCCAAATCCAATACCTGAGCCATATTTTGGGAGCCAAATTCTGGCTCTCTGTACCTATTCGCAGTTTGAAATTCCGACTTTTTATACCGAAAATATGCCAATTACTGAAAGCGGCGGTGGGTCACATTTTGTCCAAACGCTCCTGCAGTTTTCAAAGTATCCCAAACATCCCAAATCTGATACCTGACCCATATTTTCGAGCCAAATTCTGGCTCTCTGCACCTATTCGCAGTTTGAAATTCCTACTTTTTATATCTAAAATATGCCAATTACTAAAAGCGGCTGTGGGGTCACATTTTGCCCAAAGCCCCCAGCAGTTTTCTAAATATCCCAATCATCCCAAATCCGATACCTGAGCCATATTTTGGAGCAAAATTCTGGCTCACTGCACGTATTCGCAGTTTGAGATTCCGAGTTTTTATACCGAAAATATGTCAATTACTGAAAGCGGCGGTGGGTCACATTTAGTCCAAACGCCCCTGCAGTTTTCAAAATATCCCAAACATCCAAAATCCAGTACCTGAGCCATATTTTGGGAGCCAAATTCTGGCTCTCTGCACCTATTCGCAGTTTGAAATTCCGACTTTTTATACCGAAAAAATGCCAATTACTGAAAGCGGCGGTGGGTCACATTTTGTCCAAACGCCCCTGCAGTTTTCTAAATATCCCAAACATCCCAAATCCGATACCTGAGCCATAATTTGAGAGCCAAATTCTGGCTCTCTTCACCTATTCGCAGTTTGAAATTACGACATTTTATACCGAAAATATGCCAATTAATGAAAGCGGCGGTGGGTCACATTTTGCCTAAACCCCACCTGCAGTTTTCAAAATATCCCAAACATCCCAAATCTGATTTCTAAACCATATTTTGGGAGCCAAATTCGGGCTTTCTGCACCTATTCGCAGTTTGAAATTACGACATTTTATACCGAAAATATGCCAATTAATGAAAGGGGCGGTGGGTCACATTTTGTCCAAACGCCCCAGCAGTTTTCAAAATATCCCAAACATCCCAAATCTAATACCTGAGCCATATTTTGGGAGCCAAATTCTGGCTTTCTGCACCTATTCGCAGTTTGAAATTACGACTTTTTATACCGAAAATATGCCAATTACTGAAAGCGGCGGTGGGTCACATTTTGTCCAAATGCTCCTGCAGTTTTCTATATATCCCAAACATCCCAAATCCGATACCTAACCCATATTTTGGAGCCAAATTCTGGCTCTCTGCAGGTATTCGCTGTTTGAAATTCACATTTTGTCCAAACGTTCCTGCAGTTTTCTAAATATCCCAATCATCCCAAATCCGATTCCCGAGCCATATTTTGGTAGCCGAATTCTGGCTCTCTGCACGTATTCGCAATTTGAAATTCCGACTTTTTATACCGAAAATATGCCAATTACTGAAAGCTGCGGTGGGTCACATTTTGTCCAAACGCCCCTGCAGTTTTTAAAATATCCCAAACATCCCAAATCCGATACCTGAGACATATTTTGGGAGCCAAATTCTGGCTCTCTGCACGTATTCGCAGTTTGAAATTCCGACTTTTTATACCGAAAATATGCCAATTACTGAAAGCGGCAGTGGGTCACATTTTGTCCAAACGCCCCTGCAGTTTTCAAAATATCCCAAACATCCCAAATCCAATACCTGAGCCATATTTTGGGAGCCAAATTCTGGCTTTCTGCACCTATTCGCAGTTTGAAATTCCGACTTTTTATACCGAAAATATGCCAATTACTGAAAGCGGCGGTGGGTCACATTTTGTCCATACGCTCCTGCAGTTTTCAAAATATCCCAAACATCCCAAATCCGATACCTGACCCATATTTTGGAGCCAAATTGTGGCTCTCTGCACCTATTCGCAGTTTGAAATTCCGATTTTTTTTATTTACAATATGCCAATTACAAAAAGCGGCTGTGGTGGGCACATTTTGCCCAAGCCCCCGTGCAGTTTTCAAAATATCCCAAACATCCCAAATCCGATACCTGAGCCATATTTTGGGAGCAAAATTCTGGCTCTCTGCACGTATTCGCTGTTTGAATTTCCGACTTTTTATACCGAAAATATGCCAATTACTGAAAACGGCGGTGGGTCACATTTTGCCCAAGCCCCCCTGCAGTTTTTAAAATATCCAAAACATCCCAAATCCGATACTTGAGCCATATTTTGGGAGCCAAATTCTGGCTCTCTTCACCTATTCGCAGTTTGAAATTCCGACTTTTTATAACGAAAATATGCCAATTACTGAAAGCGGCGGTGGGTCACATTTTCCCAAACCCCCCTGCAGTTTTCAAAATATCCCAAACATCCCAAATCCGATACCTGAGCCATATTTTGGGAGCCAAATTCTGGCTCTCTTCACCTATTCGCAGTTTGAAATTCCGACTTTTTATACCGAAAATATGCCAATTACTGAAAGCGGCGGTGGGTCACATTTTGTCCAAACGCAACTGCAGTTTTCAAAATATCCCAAACATCCCAAATCCGATACAAGACCCATATTTTGGAGCCAAATTCTGGCTCTCTGCACCTATTCGCAGTTTGAAATTCCGACTTTTTATATCTAAAATATGCCAATTACTGAAAGCGGCTGTGGGGTCACATTTTGCCCAAACCCCCCTGCAGTTTTCTAAATATCCCAATCATTCCAAATCCGATACTTGAGCCATATTTTGGAGCCCAATTCTGGCTCTCTGCACGTATTCGCTGTTTGAAATTCCGACTTTTTATCCCGAAAATATGCCAATTACTGAAAGCAGCGGTGTGTCACATTTTGTCCAAACGCCCCAGCAGTTTCAAAATATCCCAAACATTTCAAATCCAATACCTGAGCCATATTTTGGAGTTAAATTCTGGCTCTCTGCATGTATTTGCAGTTTAAAATTCCGACTTTTTATATCGAATATTTGCCAATTACTGAAAGCGGCGGTGGGTCACATTTTGTCCAAACGCTCCTGCAGTTTTCAAAATATCCCAAACATCCCAATTCCGATACCTGACCCAAATTTTGGAGCCAACTTCTGGCTCTCTGCACCTATTCGCAGTTTGAAATTCCAACTTTTTATACCGAAAATATGCCAATTACTGAAAGCGGCTGTGGGTCACATTTTGCCCAAACCCCCCTGCAGTTTTCAAAATATCCCAAACATCCCAAATCCAAAACCCGAGCCATATTTTGGGAGCATATTTCTGGCTTTCTGCACCTATTCGCAGTTTGAAATTCCGACTTTTTATACTGAAAATATGCCAATTACTGAAAGCGGCGGTGGTTACATTTTGTCCAAACGCTCCTGCAGTTTTCAAAATATCCCAAACATCCCAAATCCGATACCTGAGCCATATTTTGGAGCCCAATTCTGGCTCTCTGCTCGTATTCGCTGTTTGAAATTCCGACTTTTTATACCGAAAATATGCCAATTACTGAAAGCGGCGGTGTGTCACATTTTGTCCAAACGCCCCAGCAGTTTCAAAATATCCCAAACATTTCAAATCCAATACCTGAGCTATATTTTGGAGTTAAATTCTGGCTCTCTGCATGTATTTGCAGTTTAAAATTCCGACTTTTTATATCGAAAATATGCCAATTACTGAGAGCGGCGGTGGGTCACATTTTGCCCAAGCCCCCCTGCAGTTTTCAAAATATCCCAAACATCCCAAATCCGATACCTGAGCGATAATTTGGGAGCCAAATTCTGGCTTTCTGCACCTATTCGCAGTTTGAAATTCCGACTTTTTATACCGAAAATATGCCAATTACTGAAAGCGGCGGTGGGTCACATTTTGTCCAAACGCTCCTGCAGTTTTCAAAATATCCCAAACATCCCAAATCCGATACCTGACCCATATTTTGGAGCCAAATTCTGGCTCTCTGCACGTATTCGCTGTTTGAAATTCCGACTTTTTATGCCGAAAATATGCCAATTACTGAAAGCGGCGGTGCGTCACATTTTGTCCAAACGCCCCTGCAGTTTTCAAAATATCCCAAACATCCCAAATCCGATACCTGAGCCATATTTTGGGAGCCAAATTTTGGCTCTCTTCACCTATTCGCAGTTTGAAATTCCGACATTTTATATTTAAAATATGTCAATTACTGAAAGCGGCTGTTGGGTCACATTTTGCCCAAACCCCCCTGCAGTTTTCAAAATATCCCAAACATCCCAAATCCGATACCTGAGCCATATTTTGGAGCCCAATTCTGGCACTCTGCACGTATTCGCTGTTTGAAATTCCTACTTTTTATGCCGAAAATATGCCAATTACTGAAAGCGGCGGTGCGTCACATTTTGTCCAAACGCCCCTGCAGTTTTCAAAATATCCCAAACATCCCAAATCCGATACCTGAGCCATATTTTGGGAGCCAAATTTTGGCTCTCTTCACCTATTCGCAGTTTGAAATTCCGACTTTTTATCCCGAAAATATGCCAATTACTGAAAACGGCAGTGGGTCACATTTTGTCCAAACGCTCCTGCAGTTTTCAAAATATCCCAAACATCCCAAATCCAATACCTGAGCCATATTTTGGGAGCCAAATTCTGGCTTTCTGCACCTATTCGCAGTTTAAAATTCCGACTTTTTATATCGAAAATATGCCAATTACTGAAAGCGGCGGTGGGTCACATTTTGCCCAAACCCCCCTGCAGTTTTCAAAATATCCAAAACATCCCAAATCCGATACCTGACCAATATTTTGGAGCCAAATTCTGGCTCTGCACCTATTCGCAGTTTGAAATTCCGACTTTTTATATTTAAAATATGCCAATTACTGAAAGCGGCTGTGTGGTCACATTTTGCCCAAACCCCTCTGCAGTTTTCTAAATATTCCAATCATCCCAAATCCGATACCCGAGCCATATTTTGGAGCCCAATTCTGGCTCTCTGCCCGTATTCGCTGTTTGAAATTCCGACTTTTTATACCGAAAATATGCCAATTACTGAAAGCGGCGGTGTGTCACATTTTCTCCAAACGCCCCTGCAGTTTTCAAAATATCCCAAACATTTCAAATCCAATACCTGAGCCATATTTTGGAGTTAAATTCTGGCTCTCTGCATGTATTTGCAGTTTAAAATTCCGACTTTTTATATCGAATATTTGCCAATTACTGAAAGCGGCGGTGGGTCACATTTTGTCCAAACGCTCCTGCAGTTTTCAAAATATCCCAAACATCCCAATTCCGATACCTGACCCAAATTTTGGAGCCAACTTCTGGCTCTCTGCACCTATTCGCAGTTTGAAATTCCAACTTTTTATACCGAAAATATGCCAATTACTGAAAGCGGCTGTGGGTCACATTTTGCCCAAACCCCCCTGCAGTTTTCAAAATATCCCAAACATCCCAAATCCGATACATGAGCCATATCTTGGAGCCAAATTCTGGCTCTCTGCACGTATTCGCAGTTTGAAATTCCGACTTTTTATACCGAAAATATGCCAATTACTGAAAACGGCGGTGGGTCACATTTTGTCCAAACGCCACTGCAGTTTTCAAAATATCCCAAACATCCCAAATCCAAAACCCGAGCCATATTTTGGGAGCATATTTCTGGCTTTCTGCACCTATTCGCAGTTTGAAATTCCGACTTTTTATACTGAAAATATGCCAATTACTGAAAGCGGCGGTGGTCACATTTTGTCCAAACGCTCCTGCAGTTTTCAAAATATCCCAAACATCCCAAATCCGATACCTGAGCCATATTTTGGAGCCCAATTCTGGCTCTCTGCTCGTATTCGCTGTTTGAAATTCCGACTTTTTATACCGAAAATATGCCAATTACTGAAAGCGGCGGTGTGTCACATTTTGTCCAAACGCCCCAGCAGTTTCAAAATATCCCAAACATTTCAAATCCAATACCTGAGCTATATTTTGGAGTTAAATTCTGGCTCTCTGCATGTATTTGCAGTTTAAAATTCCGACTTTTTATATCGAAAATATGCCAATTACTGAGAGCGGCGGTGGGTCACATTTTGCCCAAGCCCCCCTGCAGTTTTCAAAATATCCCAAACATCCCAAATCCGATACCTGAGCGATAATTTGGGAGCCAAATTCTGGCTTTCTGCACCTATTCGCAGTTTGAAATTCCGACTTTTTATACCGAAAATATGCCAATTACTGAAAGCGGCGGTGGGTCACATTTTGTCCAAACGCTCCTGCAGTTTTCAAAATATCCCAAACATCCCAAATCCGATACCTGACCCATATTTTGGAGCCAAATTCTGGCTCTCTGCACGTATTCGCTGTTTGAAATTCCGACTTTTTATGCCGAAAATATGCCAATTACTGAAAGCGGCGGTGCGTCACATTTTGTCCAAACGCCCCTGCAGTTTTCAAAATATCCCAAACATCCCAAATCCGATACCTGAGCCATATTTTGGGAGCCAAATTTTGGCTCTCTTCACCTATTCGCAGTTTGAAATTCCGACATTTTATATTTAAAATATGTCAATTACTGAAAGCGGCTGTTGGGTCACATTTTGCCCAAACCCCCCTGCAGTTTTCAAAATATCCCAAACATCCCAAATCCGATACCTGAGCCATATTTTGGAGCCCAATTCTGGCACTCTGCACGTATTCGCTGTTTGAAATTCCTACTTTTTATGCCGAAAATATGCCAATTACTGAAAGCGGCGGTGCGTCACATTTTGTCCAAACGCCCCTGCAGTTTTCAAAATATCCCAAACATCCCAAATCCGATACCTGAGCCATATTTTGGGAGCCAAATTTTGGCTCTCTTCACCTATTCGCAGTTTGAAATTCCGACTTTTTATCCCGAAAATATGCCAATTACTGAAAACGGCAGTGGGTCACATTTTGTCCAAACGCTCCTGCAGTTTTCAAAATATCCCAAACATCCCAAATCCAATACCTGAGCCATATTTTGGGAGCCAAATTCTGGCTTTCTGCACCTATTCGCAGTTTAAAATTCCGACTTTTTATATCGAAAATATGCCAATTACTGAAAGCGGCGGTGGGTCACATTTTGCCCAAACCCCCCTGCAGTTTTCAAAATATCCAAAACATCCCAAATCCGATACCTGACCAATATTTTGGAGCCAAATTCTGGCTCTGCACCTATTCGCAGTTTGAAATTCCGACTTTTTATATTTAAAATATGCCAATTACTGAAAGCGGCTGTGTGGTCACATTTTGCCCAAACCCCTCTGCAGTTTTCTAAATATTCCAATCATCCCAAATCCGATACCCGAGCCATATTTTGGAGCCCAATTCTGGCTCTCTGCCCGTATTCGCTGTTTGAAATTCCGACTTTTTATACCGAAAATATGCCAATTACTGAAAGCGGCGGTGTGTCACATTTTCTCCAAACGCCCCTGCAGTTTTCAAAATATTCCAAACATTTCAAATCCAATACCTGAGCCACATTTTGGAGTTAAATTCTGGCTCTGCATGTATTTGCAGTTTAAAATTCCGAGTTTTTATATCGAATATATGCCAATTACTGAAAGCGGCGGTGGGTCACATTTTGTCCAAACGCTCCTGCAGTTTTCAAAATATCCCAAACATCCCAATTCCGATACCTGACCCAAATTTTGGAGCCAACTTCTGGCTCTCTGCACCTATTCGCAGTTTGAAATTCCAACTTTTTATACCGAAAATATGCCAATTACTGAAAGCGGCTGTGGGTCACATTTTGCCCAAACCCCCCTGCAGTTTTCAAAATATCCCAAACATCCCAAATCCGATACCTGAGCCATATTTTGGGAGCCAAATTCTGGCTTTCTGCACCTATTCGCAGTTTGAAATTCCGACTTTTTATACCGAAAATATGCCAATTACTGAAAGCGGCGGTGGTCACATTTTGTCCAAACGCTCCTGCAGTTTTCAAAATATCCCAAACATCCCAAATCCGATACCTGAGCCATATTTTGGAGCCCAATTCTGGCTCTCTGCTCGTATTCGCTGTTTGAAATTCCGACTTTTTATACCGAAAATATGCCAATTACTGAAAGCGGCGGTGTGTCACATTTTGCCCAAACGCCCCTGCAGTTTTCAAAATATCCTAAACATTTCAAATCCAATACCTGAGCCATATTTTGGATTTAAATTCTGGCTCTCTGCATGTATTTGCAGTTTAAAATTCCGACTTTTTATATCGAAAATATGCCAATTACTGAAAGCGGCGGTGGGTCAAATTTTGCCCAAACCCCCCTGCAGTTTTCAAAATATCCCAAACATCCCAAATCCAATACCTGAGCCATATCTTGGAGCCAAATTCTGGTTTTCTGCACCTATTCGCAGTTTGAAATTCCGACTTTTTATACCGAAAATATGCCAATTACTGAAAGCGGCGGTGGGTCACATTTTGTCCAAACGCTCCTGCAGTTTTCAAAATATCCCAAACATCCCAAATCCGATACAAGACCCATATTTTGGAGCCCAATTCTGGCTCTCTGCACGTATTCGCTGTTTGAAATTCCGACTTTTTATACCGAAAATATGCCAATTACTGAAAGCGGTGGTGGGTCACATTTTGCCCAAACCCCCCTGCAGTTTTCAAAATATCCCAAACATCCCAAATCCGATACCTGAGCCATATTTTGGGAGCCAAATTCTGGCTTTCTGCACCTATTCGCAGTTTGAAATTCCGACTTTTTATACCGAAAATATGCCAATTACTGAAAGCGGCGGTGGGTCACATTTTGTCCAAACCCCCCTGCAGTTTTCGTCACAGTCACAGTTGGTGACTGTGACAGGCAAGAGGGTCTGCTAGTTCTTACTTGTGAAGAGGCCCGACCAGGGGAAACCTGGAGGGGAGAAGAAGCAATAGGCTGATTGAGAGATTGAGATTTTACAACCACAAACGAGGAATGAGGTACCACAAGAGAAAGGTCTTCTGAAGGAGAAGACATCCTCTTAGCATCTCGCTCTGGGGCAGCATCAGCCGACTCATTTTCCAGGAGACGTTTTCCTCTCTGGGACTTGCTGTCAACGTACATGGCGCCCCCGCTCGTGGAGGCGTCCATTAGGGAGGCTCCGGCCTCCCCCGGTGCTGTGAGCCCCTGGGTAGCTGCAATGAGCACACACTGGCCCAAAAAAGCCATCTGAATTCAAAGACGAGCTCCAGGCGAGGTGTGGAAAGAAAGTCCAGCCAGGAGCGTTCAAACTGCGTGCCAAGATGGCCGACCTTCGACCTACCTAATCTACCCGACCTTGTTGGGTAGATTAGGTACACAGTGATTATTGAGTTTCATATTTATTTAGTAGTCCTGAATACAGCAGTGTCGTAGACGTGGAGACGGAGCTTGGAGCAGAGCAGAGAGCTGAGTGTGGCCGAAGTCGCGGAGCTCTATGTAGGAGAGCGTTGTAGCTCGATGCGGTCCTAGTCTGCTGCCAGTTCTGCATCGAAGCTGTAGCGTCTGGGAGACGATTAGAACTGCCTACTCTGAGTGCTAAATTCTTGACTCGAAATTGTACTGTTTGCTATTCTCAAATCGCTGGCTTATGTACGGTGACTACACTTCACAATAAGATAGGAAGGTGGAAAAACCGTTACCTGTAAATACCGATAGGATTGTAGCTTGTGTAGTTAGTGCTAATTAGTTATGCTATTATGATAATGAGATAATGGAGCGAGTATAAGATTTACTCGCTGCACCATCATTTGATTTGGATTAAACATTCAAGGTTAAATGTTCGCCCTTGATCACCTAGCAGCAATTGAGGATACAGATGTAAGCTGATTGGAGAGTCGCGTTCTGAGTGTAAACTAGTAGAACGTAAGTCAAGAAACTGCAGATGGCCTATTGTCCTGCACGTGGCACCTATTTATATCCACCCACACATTCATATACGTCTAACCTAAGCTTCAAACAATCAAAGATTCCTATGCCTATTATGATCCAGCAGTATGATCCACAATAGACTTGAGAATGGTCCAGAACGGACCGAAACGTCGTAGTCCCTTCACCTTCTAGTGTGTGGTCTGGTCAACATACTTCAGCCACGTTATTGTGACTCGTCGTCTGCACATAATCCAGTAATTTGTTCCACAATTCCACAACCCAGTTACCAAACCATTATTTACCCAGGTATTTCCTAAATCTAAACTTATCTTCATTTAAAGCCTTATCAATAACTCCCTTGTTATGCCCATTCATCCACTTGTACACTTCAATCATGTCACGTTAAGGTTTTTCCAACATCTCTTCATACGGAAGCTTTCTAATTTGCGGGATTAACTTTGTCATCCTAACTGACGTGTTCTAGTGAATTATGTCCATTCTTTAGCATGGCGATCAAAACTGAACTGAGTAATATAAATGGGGCCTAAAAACAATACGTTAATAAACCGAGCCGACTTATTGCTAACTCTTCTATAAATAAATCTATGGGAAAGAAAAGCTCTCAGCCTGCTAACAAGAGTGTACTAATCCACAAGGGCCGGGACGAGGATTCGAACCTGCGTCCGAGAGCATCCCAGACGCTGCCGTAATAGACTGAGCTACGACATGGTCAAAAGGAATTGAAACCAAAGTTCTACTGAACTTACTGGATCCTGCAGCCTCTCCGAGGCACAAACCAGTGTTAGTGTAACAAGAATGTGAAGTTGACTACGTCCATCTAGTTCCACCCGCTCCTCCCCAGAACTAGTTGTTAAATAAGCACTTTACCTTGACTCCTCTGATCCAACACTTGTCCACACGTGTCACACTCCTGAAAAAATATTTTTTACATATATTAAGGGCAAGTATAAGTAAGTAATTATCAAAAGAATGCACCAAACCGGGAAGGCTATGTAGCACCAGGGTAAGTATAAACAGTTCATTTCAAATACAATCGAGTAGCAAAATATAATTATGAATTTCAAGAACACTGGAACCAATCACTGGAAAAGGTGTAATTGCAATGGAGATTAATTACAGATTGTAACAACAATAGCGAGTAGGCAAGACTGTTAAGACTGCAATAGCCTAACGGAGTACATTTTTGTCTCCGACTCATGAGGCTATGGTTAAGCATCAATGTTCTTTTAAAGTTACTTAGAAACACATTACCTTATTAGGGTCTTCCACTAAAACAAACCTTTAGCTAACCTTAGTTAAAAGTACTGTGTATTATTAATTTATTTAGCTGTCTATTGGCCTAAATTATATAAATAACATGTTTAAAACCTCTCAAGTACAGAATATGGTCCATGAGCACCAAACTAACGTTAGAAGCCTTGTGATTACATTGTCAAAAATGACCATTTACAGGTGAATTCCTTTTACATCGCAGAGTAAACAAGATGCAAACAATTAACATCTTCCATCTATTAGATAAACAATTATCTAGTCGTCCCTTCACTTTCTAGCGTGTGGTTTGGTCAACATATTTCAGCCCCCGTTATTGTGACTCCTCGTCTGCAATTATCTTCCTCATTTATCTGCACAATTGTTATCCTGATATGACCACTCCATCGCCCTAGTCGTTAACACTAAACAATCTAGGGCGACTTGTTGCTAAACATTATATGCCACCTTTACCTTAGCTACAAGACACCGTGTACATATTATCAAACTACCTTTAATGTCATAATGCAGCAGTTTGCGCGCTCAAAATACAGATAGACAAACTCCTCATGAACCGTAGGGGAACCTTTGACAAGCCGCCGGCTTCCTGTTGCCGTAGAGGGCACTATGGACAAATGGTGGCCCTCTGGTAAATTTAAGTCAATATTACCTAGGAGTTAAGATGTACCAGCCATTAAACATCTGGGACTCACAGTTAATATGAAAACAATCCTTAAGAATAGTTAAACGAATCATTGACTTAAACGAACAACATTGAATATTCAACTGTACGAGTCTCTGTTGTGGTCCCATCTGGCCTACTGTGTCCTAATATGGAAACTTCATTTCAAAAACACATCAATGATTTTCAGCTTTGTATAAAGTTCAAGACAGCAACAACAATCATGCCAGAACTTGTTCAACTGTCACTACCACGAATCTTCGAAGGATTAACACTATAAATGTTTAAATTGTTATAGATTTTGATAGATTAGCCTATAAATTTTCCTAGAAATTACCTACTTAATATTATCTGTTAGATTAAGGACCTGCCCGAAGTGCTATGCGTACTAGTGGCTTTACAAGAATGTAAACACATAGGGCTATGTACTCCTTGTCACCTGTCCTCTTAAAAATAGCGTCGCTTTTGGCCGTTTACCCGTATGGCGAATATGGACGTAATTTGGAAATGAAAAAAAAAATGAAAATAAATTTGGGATTTTTTTTTCAACAACAATAAGTTAAGGGTCCTCTGATAGGTTAGGTGGGCAGGAAATTCTCAGTTTCAAAACGTTATGAAAAATGTTAATGGAAAGAATCCTCTTCTAAGCTTGCCGAGTAAGCCGGACGACTCAAACAGAAAACGGAACAGTGCGTCACTTTTGTGAGCAGATTCCATCTCAAATTACGTCCAAATTTGGCCATAGCGCCGCGCATACCAGCCAAAAGTGACGTTAGTTTTAAGAGGACGGGTTGATCAGAACCCAATATAACTTGTAGTTATATAAATAAATAAATAAATAAATAACAGCCGAGGCCTTTGTAATACTGACCCAGTTGGAGGTCATTAATACAGACCACTTCACTAAAATGTCATATTTGACACAGACAGGCTGGACAACAGCTTCAAGCTCAACAAGCCACAATGTAACACAGACAATAGATGTGTTGTTCCCCCATAGGATTATTAACCCATGAACACGCTTAACCACTCAAGTTGTAAATGCTGAGTCATTCCTCTTGTTCACAATATACACAAGACCAATCCTCAATAAAATAAGGGGGGGGGGGAGTAGGAAGGCTGACCTTTGACAAGGCGCCGCCGTCCTGTCCCCGTCGAGGCCACTGTAGATGGTGGCCCTTAGGTCAATTCATCATAGGAGCCCTTCTCCTTCCATCATTCTGAATCATGCTCATCATACAACCCGTTCTCGCAAATTTAATAAGTCAATATTGACTTATTAAATATGTGCATAGGTGACATACTTAACATAATAGATACCCTTAAAAAGATTCATAGAAAACACCGACCTTACCTAACCTTGTTAGTATCTTAAGATAAGCATCTTATTGCTTCGTAATTACAATTATTACCTAACCTATAATAGGTATAGGTTAAGTAATAATTGTAATTACGGAGCAATAAGATGCTTATCTTAAGATACTAACAAGGTTAGGTAAGGTCGGTGTTTTCTGTGAATCTTTTTAAGGGTATCTATTATGTTTAGTATATCACCTATGCACGTAGTTAATAAGTCAATATTGACTTTACGAATTTGCGAGAACGGGTTGCATCATACTAACCTGCACCCCCTCAATCCCCCCCCCCCCCCACCATCATCATCACACAATCTGTGGCCAACATTTCTCGTTTCATTCAGATTTTCATCAAAATATGTCGAAGATTTCTCTTTGGGTTGTTTTAAGGGGCCTGACAGCCGAGTGGACAGCGCTTCGGATTCGTAATCCTGAGGTTCCGGGTTCGATCCCCAGTGGAGGCTGAAACAAATGGACACTTTCTTTCACCCTGATGACCCTGTTTACCTATCAGTAAATAAGTACCTGGGAGTTAGACAGCTGCTATGGGCTGCTTCCTGGGGATGTGTAAGAAAAAGGCCTGATCGAGGACCGGGCCGCGGGGGACGCTAAGCCTGAAATCATCTCCAGATAACCTTAAGATTGCTGGCTAACTACTGGCATGGCTATTAAGGCCACCACAAGCGCCCTAATGACTTAACTAGCGGGTACACCTATGGCTGCCACCTGACAATCACCTCTATATTTTCTCTAAATAACATAAAATATACAAAATAATAACGAATAACAACATGAAGTACACACCCCGAACAATCCTTCCTATATTATGATTGATTAATGATATCTGCAACACTAATTTGCTCACTGGTAATCAACGTGACCCTTGCCTGGCGGCGGCTGGTCGACAACTGAGCCACACGTTAAGAAGCGGGACTCCCAGACGCGCCACTCACCTTTACTTCACCATAATATCTAAACTGTCAACCTCTAATACAGTTAAGCATCTGACCACCAGAGGCGCTACTGCTCCCCCTATTATTACGCCATCCATATAATGATTGTTCTCATTATTCATTGTTGCAACGTTTAAATACATTCATGTTCTGTAGTGACAGCGTCAGACCTCGAAGGAAGAATTGAAACATTCTTCTGAAGATGTATTATTAAATACGAAACATAAGAACATAAGAACAAAGGTAACTGCAGAAGGCCTATTGGCCCATACGAGGCAGCTCCTATTCTATAACCACCCAATCCCACTCATATACTTGTCCAACCCGTGCTTGAAATAATCGAGGGACCCCACCTCCACAATGTTACGCGGCAATTGGTTCCACAAATCAACAACCCTGTTACTGAACCAGTATTTACCCAAGTCTTTCCTAAATCTAAACTTATCCAATTTATACCCATTGTTTCGTGTTCTGTCCTGTGTTGATACTTTTAATACCCTATTAATATCCCCCCGGTTATGTCCATTCATCCACTTGTAAACCTCTATCATGTCACCCCTAACTCTTCGCCTTTCCAGTGAATGCAACTTAAGCTTTGTTAATCTTTCTTCATATGAAAGATTTCTAATTTGGGGAATTAACTTAGTCATCCTACGCTGGACACGTTCAAGTGAATTTATATCCATTCTATAATATGGCGACCAAAACTGAACTGCATAATCTAAATGGGGCCTAACTAGAGCAAGATATAGCTTGAGAACCACACCAGGTGTCTTGTTACTAACGCTGCGATTAATAAATCCAAGTGTCCGATTTGCCTTATTACGAACATTTATGCATTGATCCTTTTGTTTTAAATTCTTACTAATCATAACTCCCAGATCCCAGATCCATAACTTGGGTAAATACTGGTTCAGTAACAGGGTTGTAGATTTGTGGAACCAATTGCCGCGTAACGTGGTGGAGGTGGGGTCCCTCGATTGTTTCAAGCGCGGGTTGGACAAGTATATGAGTGGGATTGGGTGGTTATAGAATAGGAGCTGCCTCGTATGGGCCAATAGGCCTTCTGCAGTTACCTTTGTTCTTATGTTCTTATCCCTTTCGCAATCCGACTTCGCAATCACAACACCATCTAGCTCGTATCTTGTAACTCTATCATCATTACCTAACCTCAGAACTTTACATTTATCAGCATTAAACTGCAATCTGCCAATCCTTTGACCATTTCAAAACCCTATCTAGATCAACTTGAAGTGATAGTGAGTCCTCCTCCGAATTAATTTCCCTACCGATTTTCGTATCATCGGCAAATTTGCAAATGTTGCTACTCAAACCTGAATCTAAATCATTTATATATATTATAAACAACAGAGGTCCCAGGACAGAGCCTTGAGGCACTCCACTTACAACATTTTCCCACTCTGACTTGATTCCATTTATACTAACTCTCTGTTTCCTTTGGTATAGCCATGCCCTAATCCAGCTTAATATAGCACCCCCAATACCATGAGACTCTATTTTTTTAATCAGTCTTTCATGTGGCACTGTATCAAAAGCTTTGCTAAAGTCAAGGTATACAACATCGCAATCCTTACCACTATCAACTGCCTCAACAATGCTAGAATAAAAAGATAACAAATTTGTTAAACATGAACGGCCATTTATAAAACCATGTTGCGACTCAATTATTAATTTATGTTTTTCAAGATGAAGACGAATTTTATTTGCTATTATAGATTCGAGTAACTTTCCCACAATAGACGTTAGGCTAATTGGTCGATAGTTAGACGCAAGTGATCTATCTCCTTTCTTAAAAACTGGTATCACATTAGCAACTTTCCAAAACTCTGGCACTCTGCCTGACTCTATTGATTTATTAAATATGGTTGACAGTGGGTCACAAAGCTCCTCTTTGCATTCTTTAAGCACCCTAGCAAACACTTCATCCGGCCCTGGGGATTTGTTTGGTTTGAGTTTTACTATTTGTTTAAGAACATCCTCCCTGGTAACTGCTAAACTCGTCAACCTGTCCTCGTCCCCACCCACATAGACTTGTTCGGCTGAAGGCATATTGTTAAGTTCCTCTTTAGTAAATACAGATACAAAATATTTATTAAAAATACTACTCATCTCTTCATCACTATCTGTTATTTGACCTGTCTCAGTTTTTAATGGACCTATCCTTTCCCTAGTCTTAGTACGATATAACTGAAAAAAACCCTTTAGGATTTGTCTTTGCTTGCCCTGCTATGCGAAACTTCATAGTTTCTTTTTGCTTTCCTTATCTCTTTTTTAACATTTCTAACCAGTTGTACGAATTCCTGTTCTAAAGTGACCTCCCCATTTTTAATCCTTTTGTACCAAGCTCTCTTTTTACCTATAAGGTTCTTCAAATTCTTTGTTATCCACTTTGGGTCATTAGTATACGATCTATTCAATTTGTATGGTATACTACGTTCCTGTGCTTTGTTTAGAATATTCTTAAATAAGTTATATATTGAATCCACATCGAAATCCCCATTTAAGTCACCTATCGCTGGGTTCATGTCTCGCTCCAAGACCGGCCCACACCCCATACCCAAGCCTTTCCAATCAATTTGACCCAAAAAATTTCTTAGGCTATTAAAATCAGCTTTTCGAAAATCTGGCACTTTAACAGAATTTTCTCCTACTGGTCTATTCATTCTATGCTAAATCTGATTTCTTTGTGATCACTGCTCCCTAGCTCACTCCCTATTTCGATGTCATTAATTTGCGTTTCCCTGTTAGTTAACACTAAATCTAAAATATTAAAAGTACTTAAGGAAATTCCTGTTTCAATTCTTCCTTGGTGGTCTGACACTGTCGTCACATTTTCATCACGTGTTAATTGTCGTGATTTACACGCAGATTTTGTAGTGTATATACAACAACTTCAGGAAAGTAATGAGTAGCGGATTTAGTGTAAACAATAATATATGAGTTTTGTTTTTAGTGCCAAATTATCTGGCAAATATACATTTGGAGATGTAGCCCAATCCTTCCTGTAGCCCAATCCTTCCTGTAGCCCAATCCTTCCTGTAGCCCAATCCTTCCAGTAGCCCAATCCTTCCTGTAGCCCAATCCTTCCTGTAGCCCAATCCTTCCTGTAGCCCAATCCTTCCTGTAGCCCAATCCTTCCTGTAGCCCAATCCTTCCTGTAGTCGTGTTTAGTGGTGTAAAGAAAGAGTGGAGGTAGGTAGGTACCCGGGAGTTAGTTAACTGTTGTGGGAGGCATCCTGAGGTACTGTATACAGACTACAACACTGTATAATCACAACATGTATACACTACCTTGAGAAAGGTTGTTGGTTACGTCAGATAATGTGTAACACACCTACACATTTATTGGGTAGGCCAACCTGTCCTCCTCCTACAAAGAACGTCGCATTTCGATCGTAGGCATTACATAAGGCCAAAAATTGTCGTACTAGAAAATGGAGGCGGCTGGCGAAGGTGACGTACTGTCCCGTTTTCTGTTTTGGGTCCTCTGGTAGGTTAGGAGAGACCACTTTAAATTTACAGTTTAAATTTACCTCCCATAACACCGTTGTACCACTAATGGGTGTTGTGGGTGGAGTGCCTCATGGCTCTGTCCTGGGACCTCTCTGTTTGCACGATACATCCCAGTGAACACTGTCCAACACGACGACAGTGAACACTTACTGTCCAACACAACGACAGTGAACACTTACTGTCCAACACAACGACAGTGAAACACTTACTGTCCAACACGACGACAGCGAACACTTACTGTCCAACACAACGACAGTGAAACACTTACTGTCCAACACGACGACAGCGAACACTTACTGTCCAACACGACGACAGCGAACATTTTAGAATTCGCCCAAAATAAGACAAGATATAAAATGAAAGTGGTTGGAATCAGCCAAAATCACCACCCTTACTTATTTTTCAACCTCATCTTGATGGAAAAGTTCTTTTGTCGTGTCCCTACTCCCATATGTCTTTACCTTTCAGACAAAGGAGAGACCAAACTTTACTAACTGTGCGCAGTTGGCTGACACCTATAATTTACTACACCGATGGTCATCAGACACCTCCCAGTAACTCTTGGTCCAGCCCTGCTAAAGTGAGTTCTGCTGATGTCAACTACTCACTCTACTGCCGCTACTGTAAGGTATATGGGTTCACAGTTGAAAGTGTACCAATCCCCACTGTAACACTAGCAGTGAGTCACATAAGCCCAAACCACCGCCTCCTAAACCTCATAAGCCTGTTATGAATATTCATGTTCCAGCTTCTGATCTTTCTCTATTCCAGACACCAATATCCAGGAACAATCTTTGCCAATGGTGGAGATTCGGAGCGAAGGATTCAAGTACTCACCTAATTGTGCTTGCGGGGGTTGAGCTTTGGCTCTTTGGTCCCGCCTCTCAACTGTCAATCAACTGGTGTACAGATTCCTGAGCCTACTGGGCTCTATTATATCTACATTTGAAACTGTGTATGGAGTCAGCCTCCACCACATCACTTCCTAGTGCATTCCATTTATTAACTACTCTGACACTGAAAAAATTATTTCTAACGTCTCTGTGGCTCATCTGGGTACTAAGTTTCCACCTGTGTCCCCTTGTTCGTGTCCCACCCGTGCTGAAGAGTTTGTCTTTGAACATCTTGAGGAACAGAGCTGCTCTACAATCCATACTCCTCAAAGTAGCTGCACCCAACATCACCTGCACAGGAGAAACCGTCCTCATCACCAACCTCACTGCAACCACTCCATACCCACTCGCTACAGTCCACCTTGATTGTTCTTTCATCCTTGGTAAGGTCCAAGTCGCCATAAGGGAGAAACCTTTCCCCATGCCAGGAATTCAACTTCTCCTGGGCAACGACTTGCCAGAAGATCAAGAACCCGTGAACCTCATTATCAGTAACAAACCACAGGTATGTGACTCTGCCACGGAAAACCCTGTTATGAAATACATTGTCGAGAAGGTACAACCGACCAACGAAACAGAGGACATCTCCCAGCCAGTCATGGTGACGGCTCATCTCCAAGCCACAAGTAGCTACAGCTGTCCCTCAAGATTCTCAGAGCCTCCCACCGAATCTCAATCCAGAAAGATGATTTAACCCTGACTCCTTTATTTTTTTCAGGCTATCCCTGGGTATTTCCTTAAAAACAGGCCGAAGCCGACAGAGCAACCTGTCCTCTTAAAAAGAACGTCGCTTTTGGCCGTTTGCCCGTATGGCCGAATTTGGACGTAATTTGAAATTGAAAAAAATATGAAAATAAATTTGGGATTTTTTTTTTCAACAACAGTAAGTTAAGGGTCCTCTGATAGGTTAGGTGGGCAGGAAATTCTCATAAAGTTTCAAAACGTTATGAAAAACGTTAATTTAAAGTGTCCTCTTATAACCTCTGCGCGTACGCCGGACGGCTCAAATAGAAAACGGAACAGAACGTCACTTTTGTGAGTGGATTTA
>NC_091187.1:10043653-10126153 GCF_040958095.1 Procambarus clarkii
TATGCTCCCCACCAACCTAGGTTTTAACAGAATAACTGGTCACACAGACCACAATGCTCCCACCAACCTAGGTTTTAACAGAATAACTGGTCACACAGACCACAATGCTCCCCACCAACCTAGGTTTTAACAAAATAAACTGGTCACACAGACCACAATGCTCCCATTAACCTAGGTTTACAGAATAACTGGTCACACAGACCCACATGCTCCCCCACCAACCTAACTGGGTACACCAACCACAATGCTCCCCACCAACCTAGGTTTTAACAGAATAACTGGTCACACAGACCACAATTGCTCCCCACCAACCATAACTGGTCACACAGACCACAATGCTCCCCACCAAACATAACTGGTTCACACAGACCACAATGCTCCCCACCAACCATAACTGGTCACACAGACCACAATGCTCCCCACCAACCATAACTGGTCACACAGACCACAATGCTCCCCACCAACCATAACTGGTCACACAGACCACAATGCTCCCCACCAAACATAACTGGTCACACAGACCACAATGCTCCCCACCAACCATAACTGGTCACACAGACCACAATGCTCCCCACCAACCATAACTGGTCACACAGACCACAATGCTCCCCACCAACCATAACTGGTCACACAGACCACAATGCTCCCCACCAACCATAACTGGTCACACAGACCACAATGCTCCCCACCAACCATAACTGGTCACACAGACCACAATGCTCCCCACCAAACATAACTGGTCACACAGACCACAATGCTCCCCACCAACCATAACTGGTCACACAGACCACAATGCTCCCCACCAACCATAACTGGTCACACAGACCACAATGCTCCCCACCAACCATAACTGGTCACACAGACCACAATGCTCCCCACCAAACATAACTGGTCACACAGACCACAATGCTCCCCACCAACCATAACTGGTCACACAGACCACAATGCTCCCCACCAAACATAACTGGTCACACAGACCACAATGCTCCCCACCAACCATAACTGGTCACACAGACCACAATGCTCCCCACCAAACATAACTGGTCACACAGACCACAATGCTCCCCACCAACCATAACTGGTCACACAGACCACAATGCTCCCCACCAAACATAACTGGTCACACAGACCACAATGCTCCCCACCAACCATAACTGGTCACACAGACCACAATGCTCCCCACCAACCATAACTGGTCACACAGACCACAATGCTCCCCACCAACCATAACTGGTCACACAGACCACAATGCTCCCCACCAAACATAACTGGTCACACAGACCACAATGCTCCCCACCAACCAAAACACTCCCAAACCAAAGAAAAACAAAGTCACAGATTTACTTATTAAAGGCTTTAATATATTTAATTTATTTAATACCACAGATTAAAGGTTTACCTTAAGGGCGAGGACCACCACAAGTGAGGAAGCCCCCCTGAAAGGAGTGTTGACTGAATGCCCCCAGGGAAAGATAACCTTCACCATGCAAGGCTAGTACTTACAGAGCGCACAGGGAAGGAAACCCTGAGCACATGCAGTTCCAGTACACTAAACTCCTGGCTCACGCACACATCCCTATACGAACACACCGCCTCAAAAGCAAAAACACCAAAGAAAACGTGATACCAGAACCAGAGCAAATTGACTACCAGGCCCGGACATAAGTATAGAACTAGACTCTGCACGGCCTGGCTGACCCAGGCAGGTAGGTGGGGGGCAGACTAGTGAAGGGGGGGGGCAGACTAGTGAAGGGGGGGGGCAGACTAGTGAAGAAGGGGGGGGGGCAGACTAGTGAAGAAGGGGGGGAGCAGACTAGTGAAGGGTGGGGGGGGGGCAGACTAGTGAAGGGTGGGGGGGGGCAGACTAGTGAAGAAGGGGGGGGGCAGACTAGTGAAGAAAGGGGGGGGGGTAGACAAGTGAAGAAGGGGGGGGTAGACTAGTGAAGAAGGGGGGGTAGACTAGTGAAGAAGGGGGGCAGACTAGTGAAGAAGGGGGGGGCAGACTAGTGAAGAAGGGGGCGGGGCAGACTAGTGAAGAAGGGGGCGGGGCAGACTAGTGAAGAAGGGGGCGGGGCAGACTAGTGAAGAAGGGGGCGGGGCAGACTAGTGAAGAAGGGGGGGGCAGACTAGTGAAGGGGGGGCAGACTAGTGAAGGGGGGGCAGACTAGTGAAGAAGGGGGGGGCAGACTAGTGAAGAAGGGGGGGGCAGACTAGTGAAGAAGGGGGGGGCAGACTAGTGAAGAAGGGGGGGGAGACTAGTGAAGGAGGGGGGCAGACTAGTGAAGAAGGGGGGGGTAGACTAGTGAAGAAGGGGGGGTAGACTAGTGAAGAAGGGGGGGGGGTAGACTAGTGAAGAAGGGGGGCAGACTAGTGAAGAAGGGGGGGGCAGACTAGTGAAGAAGGGGGGCAGACTAGTGAAGAAGGGGGGGGCAGACTAGTGAAGACGGGGGGGGCAGACTCGTGAAGACGGGGGGGGGCAGACTAGTGAAGAAGGGGGGGCAGACTAGTGAAGAAGGGGGGGGCAGACTAGTGAAGAAGGGGGGGGGCAGACTAGTGAAGAAGGGGGGGGCAGACTAGTGAAGAAGGGGGGGGGGCAGACTAGTGAAGAAGGGAGGGGGGGGGCAGACTAGTGAAGAAGGGGGGGCAGACTAGTGAAGAAGGGGGGGGGCCAGACTAGTGAAGAAGGGGGGGGGGAGCAGACTAGTGAAGGGTGGGGGGGGGCAGACTAGTGAAGGGTGGGGGGGGCAGACTAGTGAAGGGTGGGGGGGCAGACTAGTGAAGAAGGGGGGGGGGGCAGACTAGTGAAGAAGGGGGGGGGGTAGACTAGTGAAGAAGGGGGGGGGGTAGACTAGTGAAGAAGGGTGGGGGGGTAGACTAGTGAAGAAGGGGGGGGGGTAGACTAGTGAAGAAGGGGGGGGGTAGACTAGTGAAGAAGGGGGGCAGACTAGTGAAGAAGGGGGGGGGCAGACTAGTGAAGAAGGGTGCGGGGCAGACTAGTGAAGAAGGGAGGACAGACTAGTGAAGAAGGGGGGGCAGACTAGTGAAGGGGGGCAGACTAGTGAAGAAGGGGGGGGCAGACTAGTGAAGAAGGGGGGGGAGACTAGTGAAGAAGGAGGGGGGCAGACTAGTGAAGAAGGAGGGGGGCAGACTAGTGAAGAAGGGGGGGGGTAGACTAGTGAAGAAGGGGGGGGGTAGACTAGTGAAGAAGGGGGGGGTAGACTAGTGAAGAAGGGGGGGCAGACTAGTGAAGAAGGGGGGGCAGACTAGTGAAGAAGGGGGGGCAGACTAGTGAAGACGGGGGGGGCAGACTAGTGAAGGGGGGGGCAGACTAGTGAAGGGGGGCAGACTAGTGAAGAAGGGGGGGGGCAGACTAGTGAAGAAGGGGGGGCAGACTAGTGAAGAAGGGGGGGGCAGACTAGTGAAGAAGGGGGGGGGCAGACTAGTGAAGAAGGGGGGGCAGACTAGTGAAGAAGGGGGGGCAGACTAGTGAAGAAGGGGGGGGGGCAGACTAGTGAAGAAGGGGGGGCAGACTAGTGAAGACGGGGGGGGGGCAGACTAGTGAAGAAGGGGGGGCAGACTAGTGAAGAAGGGGGGGCTGACTAGTGAAGAAGGGGGGCAGACTAGTGAAGAAGGGGGGGCAGACTAGTGAAGAAGGGGGGGCAGACTAGTGAAGAAGGGCGGGGGCAGACTAGTGAAGAAGGGGGGGCAGACTAGTGAAGAAGGGGGGGGCAGACTAGTGAAGAAGGGGGGGGCAGACTATTGAAGGGGGGGCAGACTAGTGAAGGGGGGGGCAGACTAGTGAAGGGGGGGGGGGCAGACTAGTGAAGGGGGGGCAGACTAGTGAAGAAGGGGGGGCAGACTAGTGAAGAAGGGGGGGGCAGACTAGTGAAGAAGGGGGGGGCAGACTAGTGAAGAAGGGGGGGGCAGACTAGTGAAGAAGGGGGGGGGCAGACTAGTGAAGAAGGGGGGGGCAGACTAGTGAAGAAGGGGGGGGCTGACTAGTGAAGACGGGCGGGGGCAGACTAGTGAAGACGGGGGGGGGCAGACTAGTGAAGAAGGGGGGGGGGCAGACTAGTGAAGAAGGGGGGAGGGCAGACTAGTGAAGAAGGGGGGGGGCAGACTAGTGAAGAAGGGGGGGGGGGCAGACTAGTGAAGAAGGGGGGGCAGACTAGTGAAGACGGGGGGGGGGCAGACTAGTGAAGAAGGGGGGGGGCAGACTAGTGAAGAAGGGGGGGCAGACTAGTGAAGACGGGGGGGGGCAGACTAGTGAAGACGGGGGGGGGGCAGACTAGTGAAGACGGGGGGGGGGCAGACTAGTGAAGAAGGGGGGGGGGGCAGACTAGTGAAGAAGGGGGGGGCAGACTAGTGAAGGGGGGGGGCAGACTAGTGAAGAAGGGGGGGGGCAGACTAGTGAAGAAGGGGGGGGCAGACTAGTGAAGAAGGGGGGGGGGCAGACTAGTGAAGAAGGGGGGGGGCAGACTAGTGAAGAAGGGGGGGGGGCAGACTAGTGAAGAAGGGGGGGGGCAGACTAGTGAAGAAGGGGGGGGCAGACTAGTGAAGAAGGGGGGGGCAGACTAGTGAAGAAGGGGGGGGGCAGACTAGTGAAGAAGGGGGGGGCAGACTAGTGAAGAAGGGGGGGGGGCAGACTAGTGAAGAAGGGGGGGGGGCAGACTAGTGAAGGGGGGGGGCAGATTAGTGAAGAAGGGGGGGGCAGACTAGTGAAGAAGGGGGGGGGGCAGACTAGTGAAGAAGGGGGGGCAGACTAGTGAAGAAGGGGGGGGCAGACTAGTGAAGAAGGGGGGGGCAGAATTAGTGAAGAAGGGGGGGCAGACTAGTGAAGAAGGGGGGGGCAGACTAGTAAAGAAGGGGGGGGGCAGACTAGTGAAGAAGGGGGGGGCAGACTAGTGAAGAAGGGGGGGGGGCAGACTAGTAAAGAAGGGGGGGGGCAGACTAGTGAAGAAGGGGGGGGCAGACTAGTGAAGAAGGGGGGGGCAGACTAGTGAAGAAGGGGGGGGCAGACTAGTAAAGAAGGGGGGGGGGCAGACTAGTGAAGAAGGGGGGGGCAGACTAGTGAAGAAGGGGGGGGCAGACTAGTGAAGAAGGGGGGGGGGCAGACTAGTTAAGAAGGGGGGGGCAGACTAGTGAAGGGGGGGGCAGACTAGTGAAGAAGGGGGGGGCAGACTAGTGAAGAAGGGGGGGGCAGACTAGTGAAGAAGGGGGGGGCAGACTAGTGAAGAAGGGGGGGCAGACTAGTGAAGAAGGGGGGGGGCAGACTAGTGAAGACGCGGGGGGGCAGACTAGTGAAGAAGGGGGGGCAGACTAGTGAAGAAGGGGGGGGGGGGCAGACTAGTGAAGAAGGGGGGGGGCAGACTAGTGAAGAAGGGGGTGGGCAGACTAGTGAAGAAGGGGGGTGGGCAGACTAGTGAAGAAGGGGGGGGCAGACTAGTGAAGAAGGGGGGGGCAGACTAGTAAAGAAGGGGGGGGGGCAGACTAGTGAAGAAGGGGGGGGGGCAGACTAGTGAAGAAGGGGGGGGCAGACTAGTGAAGACGGGGGGGGGCAGACTAGTGAAGAAGGGGGGGGGCAGACTAGTGAAGAAGGGGGGGGGCAGACTAGTGAAGAAGGGGGGGAGACTAGTGAAGAAGGGGGGGGCAGACTAGTGAAGAAGGGGGGGGGCAGACTAGTGAAGAAGGGGGGGGCAGACTAGTGAAGAAGGGGGGGGGCAGGACTAGTGAAGAAGGGGGGGGGGCAGACTAGTGAAGACGGGGGGGGGCAGACTAGTGAAGAAGGGGGGGGCAGACTAGTGAAGAAGGGGGGGCAGACTAGTGAAGAAGGGGGGGGCAGACTAGTGAAGAAGGGGGGGGGCAGACTAGTGAAGAAGGGGGGGGCAGACTAGTGAAGAAGGGGGGGCAGACTAGTGAAGAAGGGGGGGGGCAGACTAGTGAAGAAGGGGGGGCAGACTAGTGAAGACGGGGGGGGCAGACTAGTGAAGACGGGGGGGCAGACTAGTGAAGACGGGGGGGGGGGCAGACTAGTGAAGAAGGGGGGGGGCAGACTAGTGAAGAAGGGGGGGGCAGACTAGTGAAGGGGGGGGCAGACTAGTGAAGAAGGGGGGGGCAGACTAGTGAAGAAGGGGGGGCAGACTAGTGAGAAGGGGGGGGGGCAGACTAGTGAAGAAGGGGGGGGCAGACTAGTGAAGAAGGGGGGGGCAGACTAGTGAAGAAGGGGGGGGGCAGACTAGTGAAGAAGGGGGGGCAGACTAGTGAAGAAGGGGGGGGGCAGACTAGTGAAGAAGGGGGGGGGCAGACTAGTGAAGAAGGGGGGGCAGACTAGTGAAGAAGGGGGGGCAGACTAGTGAAGAAGGGGGGGGGCAGACTAGTGAAGGGGGGGGGGCAGATTAGTGAAGAAGGGGGGGGGCAGACTAGTGAAGAAGGGGGGGGCAGACTAGTGAAGAAAGGGGGGGCAGACTAGTGAAGAAGGGGGGGGCAGACTAGTGAAGAAGGGGGGGGCAGATTAGTGAAGAAGGGGGGGCAGACTAGTGAAGAAGGGGGGGGCAGACTAGTGAAGAAGGGGGGGGGCAGACTAGTGAAGAAGGGGGGGGCAGACTAGTGAAGAAGGGGGGGCAGACTAGTGAAGAAGGGGGGGCAGACTAGTTAAGAAGGGGGGGGGCAGACTAGTGAAGGGGGGGGCAGACTAGTGAAGAGGGGGGGGGCAGACTAGTGAAGAAGGGGGGGGCAGACTAGTGAAGAAGGGGGGGGCAGACTAGTGAAGAAGGGGGGGGCAGACTAGTGAAGAAGGGGGGGGGCAGACTAGTGAAGACGGGGGGGGCAGACTAGTGAAGAAGGGGGGGGGCAGACTAGTGAAGAAGGGGGGGGGCAGACTAGTGAAGAAGGGGGGGAGACTAGTGAAGAAGGGGGGGGCAGACTAGTGAAGAAGGGGGGGGGGCAGACTAGTGAAGAAGGGGGGGGCAGACTAGTGAAGAAGGGGGGGGGCAGACTAGTGAAGAAGGGGGGGGGCAGACTAGTGAAGACGGGGGGGGGCAGACTAGTGAAGACGGGGGGGGGCAGACTAGTGAAGAAGGGGGGGGGCAGACTAGTGAAGAAGGGGGGGGCAGACTAGTGAAGAAGGGGGGGGCAGACTAGTGAAGAAGGGGGGGGCAGACTAGTGAAGAAGGGGGGGGGCAGACTAGTGAAGAAGGGGGGGCAGACTAGTGAAGACGGGGGGGGGGGCAGACTAGTGAAGAAGGGGGGGGGGCAGACTAGTGAAGAAGGGGGGGCAGACTAGTGAAGACGGGGGGGGCAGACTAGTGAAGACGGGGGGGGCAGACTAGTGAAGACGGGGGGGGGCAGACTAGTGAAGAAGGGGGGGGCAGACTAGTGAAGAAGGGGGGGGCAGACTAGTGAAGGGGGGGGGCAGACTAGTGAAGAAGGGGGGGGGCAGACTAGTGAAGAAGGGGGGCAGACTAGTGAAGAAGGGGGGGGGGGCAGACTAGTGAAGAAGGGGGGGGCAGACTAGTGAAGAAGGGGGGGGGCAGACTAGTGAAGAAGGGGGGGGGGCAGACTAGTGAAGAAGGGGGGGGCAGACTAGTGAAGAAGGGGGGGGGCAGACTAGTGAAGAAGGGGGGGGGCAGACTAGTGAAGAAGGGGGGGCAGACTAGTGAAGAAGGAGGGGGCAGACTAGTGAAGAAGGGGGGGGCAGACTAGTGAAGGGGGGGGGGCAGATTAGTGAAGAAGGGGGGGGGCAGACTAGTGAAGAAGGGGGGGGGCAGACTAGTGAAGAAAGGGGGGGCAGACTAGTGAAGAAGGGGGGGGCAGACTAGTGAAGAAGGGGGGGGCAGATTAGTGAAGAAGGGGGGGGCAGACTAGTGAAGAAGGGGGGGGGCAGACTAGTGAAGAAGGGGGGGGCAGACTAGTGAAGAAGGGGGGGGCAGACTAGTGAAGAAGGGGGGGCAGACTAGTGAAGAAGGGGGGGCAGACTAGTTAAGAAGGGGGGGGCAGACTAGTGAAGGGGGGGGCAGACTAGTGAAGAAGGGGGGGGGCAGACTAGTGAAGAAGGGGGGGCAGACTAGTGAAGAAGGGGGGGGCAGACTAGTGAAGAAGGGGGGGGCAGACTAGTGAAGAAGGGGGGGGGCAGACTAGTGAAGACGCGGGGGGGGCAGACTAGTGAAGAAGGGGGGGCAGACTAGTGAAGAAGGGGGGGGGGCAGACTAGTGAAGAAGGGGGGGGGGCAGACTAGTGAAGAAGGGGGTGGGCAGACTAGTGAAGAAGGGGGGTGGGCAGACTAGTGAAGAAGGGGGGGCAGACTAGTGAAGAAGGGGGGGGCAGACTAGTAAAGAAGGGGGGGGGCAGACTAGTGAAGAAGGGGGGGGGCAGACTAGTGAAGAAGGGGGGGGCAGACTAGTGAAGACGGGGGGGGGCAGACTAGTGAAGAAGGGGGGGGGCAGACTAGTGAAGAAGGGGGGGGCAGACTAGTGAAGAAGGGGGGGAGACTAGTGAAGAAGGGGGGGGCAGACTAGTGAAGAAGGGGGGGGGCAGACTAGTGAAGAAGGGGGGGGCAGACTAGTGAAGAAGGGGGGGGCAGACTAGTGAAGAAGGGGGGGGGGCAGACTAGTGAAGACGGGGGGGGGCAGACTAGTGAAGAAGGGGGGGGCAGACTAGTGAAGAAGGGGGGGGCAGACTAGTGAAGAAGGGGGGGGGCAGACTAGTGAAGAAGGGGGGGGCAGACTAGTGAAGAAGGGGGGGGGGCAGACTAGTGAAGAAGGGGGGGGGCAGACTAGTGAAGGGGGGGGGGGCTAGTTTCACAAAATTTTGTTTTCATTGTGGGGGAGTTCGTTTGGGAAATTTTAGGCTACGGTGTCGTTTTAACCATGCGGTAGTCTGTTTTGATTTGCTTATCTTGCTAGGAGCCTTCCCTTGGATGGTGGAAAAGGTGATAAACTTTACATTTATTTAAAGTGTTCACAGGTCATTGCTCCCTGCTCCTCTCTGAGGGGGGGGGGCAGGATCTGGCTCATAGTCCACAGAAGGCCAACAGAACTCTGCAACTGATGACACCTAGTAGTATGGCACTTATTCAGTGTGATAGCTTCAGAGAGCTGACAATTTTCCTCACAGAAAATACAATTACAAAAGCAGTATTAAAAATCAAATTAATGATTTGAATGCACTTGTGTGCAAAGATTCAATGGGCATTATGGAAATTTAATTAATCCAGATTGTAGATGAATGTAGACAATTGGAAACTTACGAGAACAGAAAATTATGGGACACCAGTTATTTCACATTAATATACAAATTTAAACAGGAAGGGAATTAGCAGTAATATCAGAATTTTTTTTAAATTTTCACCAAAGAATGAATAAAAACTCATGAAGATAATGATTTTTCTGTCTTCTTAGCAGCCAGTTAGAAAAGTTATACAAAAGTTGTTAAGTTTCTTACTTCCTTCGTAATCAACTGCTTCTTTATGCTGATGCATTTCTTTCTCTACAGAAACAATTTTCCTGTTAGTGAATTCCCGTAGCTGCATGAGAACTACTACATCATAGGCCTCGTAGCAGAATAACACTTCCACATTGCGTTCCTGCACAGGAGAAAAAAGAAACACATTAACTGTTATATCCTCAGTATCATAATTCTAAGAACTGTCCAGCATTGCAAACATCACTAAATTATTGTATTGAGTGGAACACCTTAAACCTAAATGGTTCAGAGATTAAGGTGTGGATGAACAAGTAAGTCTGTTTTAGACCTGGAACAGTTCCACACCGGCTAGTCTTAGATGATATAACTACTATTTGAGTCTTATTATTTCCACAACCTATTTTTTTTTTCAGGGGAAAGCCCCTAGTGGCTCCCTGAAGCTACTATACTGATATAGTGCCAAACTACAAGGTGCCATCAGTTGTGGAGTTCGTATTGACAGAACCTGACCCACCTCACAGGTGCAGGGAGCAAAGGCAGTTATGAACAAAATTTGTCAACTTATTTCTGTTTGCCACCACCAAAGCAAGGCACCCAGAAAGTCAATGCAACAAAATACACCACAGCCTCAAAACCACCAAATGAACAACAATGTAAACAAACAATTGAAAATTCATGAAACTTGAGCTAGCTCATTTGCCTCCACCTTCCTCAACATTTGGGGGAAGGAGGGAGGCAGTCAGGTGTCGGCCAACTGCTCCACCCTCAGTTCTAATGCTGATATGTATGTGCCTAGTTCCTCTCTCATTGTTCTGGCTCTGGTCTTGGTTTCAGCTCAGTGGTGTTTTGCCCTCGAGGCTTTTTCTGTGTATGGTTGTGCAACGTGAGCCAGGAGTTTAGTGTTCTTGGAGCTGCATGTGCCCAGGGCTACCTTCCATGTGCGCTAATTAAGTGCTGTCCTTGCGTGGTCAGGGTTCACTCCCTAAAGGGGTCTCCATGCTTGTGGTGGCTCTCGCCCTGAAGGTAAGCTTATTGTCTTGGACTGTCAGTCTCTCCTTGGGTCGAGTGTGTTTATATGCTGGTGGGGCGCACTGAGGTAGGCCTTCCAGATTACCATACCTGGTTTGGTCTGCTATTCTTCTGTGTTCCACGGTCGGGTATCTTGAGAGTTAGTGGTACTTAATTGGTAATTCGGTCCTTTTATGGTCTTTATTTTTCATCGTGCCCTCATTCCTCTCAGGGGGGTTTATTTGTGCCATTCCTGACTTATTAGGTTTACCTAGTGTCTGGGCATGGATGGTTCCCTTTTTGGTTTCTCTCTTGCTCTTTCTGGTGGTATTGGGTGTTAATAGGGAAACCTATACAATTATATAGGAGTTACCAGCATAGCGATCCCAGTGCCTGGGCATACCTGCAGGGAACATTCACCCTGCAAGCCCTGGAAAACCCTTATGGGTTTGGTGGTCCTTGTGATCCACCCACCATCCCTGCTCTCACTTCGAGCAAATTTCTGGGTTGCGCACCATCCATGCTTTGTGGCAATGTTCAGTTTGTCTGCCTCCACTGCTACCTGTTGGGTCTGACACACCTTTGGCCCTGAGTCATGAAGGGGATGCTCCCTTCAAGTTGCTCTACTCTGCCAATTTTTGAGGGACTTCTGGCAGCAACTGCTGGTGTCTTTAGTTCCTGGATTGCAGCAGTCAAGGTTGTGTCCCCGGTTTGAGGTCCGGGGCTAGCAAATGATGCTTGTCTCATGGAATAGGCGGTGATTTTGTCCATACCTCCTTTTCCTTCTTTCTCCTTTGGGCAGGGAGTTTGCCCTTCTTTTTTTCCCCTGCCCCTGGCCCAGTAGTAGGTTCAGGGTTGGGGTTCTTCTTTGGGATATCCCTTCGGCAGCTACGAGGGTTGTCCCTTTCAATTCGAGTGTAGATACAGTTGAGCCTTCTCATCTTGCCAAGGTTTCTGGGAACTCCTTTTTAGTTCCATCACACAAAACAATAAAAAACCAGCTTTGAATGTAATGAAACGTCATTTTCTAGGTGAGAGCCCGGAGGCTCCCCAGAGCTATCCAGGCAGATATGTATACAGTATTATTACACTTTGGCATCAGTGTGAATGATGTTTTAGGCCTACCAGGGACCACGAGCCAGAACCTGGCCCCCTCAGAGAGGCACGAGGAGCAATGACCTATAGAACTGCACATGTGATTTGGAGCATTCTATGTCTGCCATTGACCAGGCCAGGCACCCAGAAAGGCAAGCGCCTCAAAACAAGCCCCTCTTCTGGTTACAACCACTACTGAAACTAACGAGTGGACTCAACTCCCCAAATGAAAACGAGCTTGATGTCACATGTGCCGTGTCACTTGTCTGCTCAGCTCCCCCCCCCCACCCCCGGGAGGGGGAAGGGGGAGCCCCAGACCCCTCATGCCAGCGATCCACACCCCAGTTCTCGGCTGATGTGATAAGGCTCAGTCGTGTGGCTCCAGCTCCAGATTCTCTCTGTTGTGCTATGCCTTGTGTTCAGTACTGCTCTACAGTGGCGTGTGAGCTGGGAGTAATAATCTAATATTCACAGGTACTCGGGCTGCATGTGCTTAGGGTTCCCTTCCCCGAGTGTCCTGTAAGTAACGCCCTTGGGGACTGGGGTTATCTTCCACAAGGCACCTTGGGAACTACATCTGTTGGTCTTTTGCTGCTCGGTAATTGACCGCCCTGGGAGTGTTGGGGGGTTTCCTCCTCGCTTTTTACCTTGGGGTAACTGGTAGTTTTTGCACTGGTAGGAGCACAGGGTACTGTGCAGCTAGTTTTCACATATTACAGTGGCCGGTTCTGTTCCTTCTGGGTACCGTTGTCCTCTTGTCCTTTGTACGTAGTGGAGGGGGGGGGGCTGCTTTTGTTCCCCTGCCCCTTGTTATATTAGGATCTTGACCTCCTGGGCTCGGTGGTTCCCCCTGCTTGGCCCCCGTGAGTGGACACGTCCCGGGGGTTCAGTTTTAGAAATTTGTTTGGTAGACTTGGATGCCAGTTAGCAGTACCCTGGTTGGGCTTACCTTAACAAAACCAGACTTAGGGCCCTGGGAAGCCCTGTAGGGGTGAAAGGGGTCCAATGGATGCGACCCCTGCGTCCCCCACTCACTTTTTGAGAGTTTGAAGGTTGCTCTGTTCCCTTGTCTCAGGGCAACGCTCAATGCTTTTGCCTTTGTTATGTTGCCTGTAGAGTAAGTGACACCTTCGACCCCGAGTCCTGCTGTTGCGAATCTTACTAGGATTCTAACATTACTCTTGATGCTTATATTACTATTGCCTTGTTCTATAATTATTATAGTATCCAGTTGGATGATATTAGATTCTTGTATGTTATATATTGTAGCATGCTGTTGTGTGCCTGAGTTGCATTATATTGTATGAGGCTTTTGCAAGTATTTTCATGTTGGTTTCTCCGTGTGGGGGGTTGACCATATTTGGATGTGGCCAGTGTGGGAACTTGATGTCAAGCGAGTGAGTATAGTTCAACCTTGACTAATTCTTATTTCTGTTTACCAGTAAATTATATTGAGTAATGTAACATTATTATATACTCTTATGATTAATAATGATTTGAATATTAGTACTACATTTTGTTAGTAGAATTTCTACAATAGTTTATGTGGATGTTTAGTTGATATTGTGGTAGACGCCTGCCCTGGGATCCGACGCTTGGGCAGAGGCTGGCAGCTTTGGTCGAGAGGAGACATGTTTTAAGTTAAGTCCTTGGTTATGGTTATTTTAGCTAATACTCGGTTAATTCTCTGGTTAGATGATTGTGTATTTTCCCAAATTAGAATTCATGTGCTGGTGGGATTGCTCATTGCTCAATAAGGATTTTATTTATATTATTGCATGCTAAAGAATATTTCTGACTATTATCTGTATTATTTAATTGTTATGTTTGTCAACCTTAGCGTAGATACATTGTTTCCCCAAGTTATGCAGTGTTTTATTCCCTTTACCCCTAGACACCTGTTGGTAAGGCTGATTTAATATAATTAATCAATGCGGGGAAGGAACCATGCTAAGTTTTAAGGTTTGTAACACCTGCGAGCATTGTTGCTTGTTTGTGACTTGACTCACCCAATCAACCGATGACATTATTTTGGTGCAGACAACTCAGGTGTTGCATGCTGGATATAGGTTGCTGCAACATGCTAGGTTGGTTGCTTCCCCGGATGCCTCAAGGCTGCCCCGCTTTGCTTATAGGGACCAGGACTTGGGGGTGTTGGTCGCTTCAGTCATGGTTCAGTCCACACCCCCTCGTTCTTCCCCTGCTGTAATTCATTCTGCTTCCCTCTCCCTGCTCCCTTGATTCCCACTCTGCAGCATCTGAGGGCATCGGGGCGAGGTTTAGAGGATTCTGAGACTTGGGCAGTTTCGGGGGTTGCCCCTTCCGGGGTGGCAACAGAGGGATTCGAATCGGTTCCTCCAGCCATAGCGATGGGCTCTGACCAGTGGGTCTCCATTCTTCCTGCTTTTTTGGCTGCCGAGGCTTTTTCTTGTGAGACCAGACTTTGAAGGATGACTCGTCCCCGAGGCCTGATGTGGAGGTAAGATGCACCCAATTCGAGGTCACTCAAGAGAAGTCAGTAAATAGAGAAACCCAAAATCTTTGAGGAACCTAAATTCCTCAAAACAGTTATCTCCAGAGAGGAAGGGTACATACGAGCCTACTATGAAAGGAATGAACCTCGGGCTATCAGTTGGAGCAAAACATTAAGCAAGAGCATATGCAATGTGGATGACATTACAAACATTCATGAACAACAACAAATTAATGTTTGTTGTCCGGAGTATGGAGGAGAGTGGGGGAGTATGGGGGAGAATGGGAGAGAATGGGGAAGATTGGGGGAGAGTGGGAGAGTATGGGGGACTATGGGGGAGAGTTAGGGAGTATGGGGGACTATGGAGGAGAGTGGGGGAGTGTGTGGGAGAGTAGGGGAGTATGGGGGAGAGTGGGGGAATGTGGGGGAGTATCGGGGAGTGTTACGGACCCGAGTCCATCGTCGGAGCATGGAGCGATTACGACAACGCCATCTGTGAGTCCGCTCCCGAAACCTCCTCCAAATGGACAACGCCATCTAGTGAGGGCGGGATATACCGGCCACAGGTGCTGGATTCCCGTCTTAATCAGCTCGTAACATAGCCGCTGCTGACCTCTGGTGAGGTGGCGCTTAGACAGCAACGCCATCTATGGAGCAAAGAGGTGGACGTTTGTGTCTAAGCCTGTAAGTGAGGTTCCCTAGTCCCAGTATTAATGACGTGTCTGATTACAGAGTCGACCTGAGACTGCTGTATTGGACGATGGATCAGTCTACCCAAGGCAGCCAAGGTCTCTCCACGAGTTTGCTCTGAAGAAGCTGTGAGTCACCCCCGGACGAACACTGTTGAGAGTGTTAGCCTGCCTGTGACGTGGCAGTATCAGGAATCGCCTTATCCGGGCTGGCTGGTGGAAGAGACTAGCCACTGTGGTGCTTAGAGAGGGTGATCAGCGGGATCACACGAGGCTCCTGCCTAGGGCTCGCAACCCTAGCATTGGTCGTGGAGTGGCCTACACAGTGGAGCTGATCGGAACCTACCAGCTATAGGCTGGATTGTGGTTGAAGGCCTCCACGACGGTGCACCCAGTGGGACTGTGATTTGGCTGGCCTGTGGCCAGGGTAGATTCGCCGAGAGAATTAAAGAGGATTCATCGTGGGCCAAAGAAGAGAACCAGGGCTACTCATCGTGAGCACCGTGGAGCATCCTGTGTCTTCGGAGGAAGACAATTCTGTACATTATAGTGTATTTATAACCCCCGTGTGACTGTTATATATTTATTTATGGTGGTGGTGAAATAATATATATAAATCAGAATATTTGTATCCCTCCCCCTTCAAGTTAACTTGTGTTACGGAACACATCCCTTGAAAGCCTCTACTAACTTGGGGCCGGAAACCCAAATTCTAATAACACCAGAAAAGAACCCGGTTACGCCCCAGTAGGGCCGTAACAGGGAGTATGGGGAAGAGTGGGGGAGTAAGAGGGAGAGTTGCGGATTATGGAGGAGAGAGTGGGGGAGTATGGGAGAGAGTTGAGGAGTATGGGGGAGAGTATGGGAGAGAGTGGGGGAGTATGGGGGAGAGTGGGGGGAGTAAGAGGAAGAGTTGCGGAGTATGGGGGAGAGTATGGGAGTATGGGGGAGAGTGGGGGAGTATGGGAGAGAGTTGAGGAGTATGGGAGAAAGTTGAGGAGTATGGGGGAGAGCAGGGGAGTATATGGGAGAGTGGGGGGGGTATGAGGGAGTATAGGGGAGAGTGGGGGGGTATGAGGGAGTAGAGGGAAGAGTGGAGGAGTATGAGGGAGTATAAGAACATAAGAACAAAGGTAACTGCAGAAGGCCTATTGGCCCATACGAGGCAGCTCCTATTCTATAACCACCCAATCCCACTCATATACTTGTCCAACCCGAAACAATCGAGGGACCCCACCTCCACAATGTTACGCGGCAATTGGTTCCACAAATCAACAACCCTGTTACTGAACCAGTATTTACCCAAGTCTTTCCTAAATCTAAACTTATCCAATTTATATCCATTGTTTCGTGTTCTGTCCTGTGTTGATACTTTTAATACCCTATTAATATCCCCCCGGTTATGTCCATTCATCCACTTGTAAACCTCTATCATGTCACCCCTAACTCTTCGCCTTTCCAGTGAATGCAACTTAAGCTTTGTTAATCTTTCTTCATATGAAAGATTTCTAATTTGGGGAATTAACTTAGTCATCCTACGCTGGACACGTTCAAGTGAATTTATATCCATTCTATAATATGGCGACCAAAACTGAACTGCATAATCTAAATGGGGCCTAACTAGAGCAAGATATAGCTTGAGAACCACACCAGGTGTCTTGTTACTAACGCTGCGATTAATAAATCCAAGTGTCCGATTTGCCTTATTACGAACATTTATGCATTGATCCTTTTGTTTTAAATTCTTACTAATCATAACTCCCAGATCCCTTTCGCAATCCGACTTCGCAATCACAACACCATCTAGCTCGTATCTTGTAACTCTATCATCATTACCTAACCTCAGAACTTTACATTTATCAGCATTAAACTGCATCTGCCAATCCTTTGACCATTTCAAAACCCTATCTAGATCAACTTGAAGTGATAGTGAGTCCTCCTCCGAATTAATTTCCCTACCGATTTTCGTATCATCGGCAAATTTGCAAATGTTGCTACTCAAACCTGAATCTAAATCATTTATATATATTATAAACAACAGAGGTCCCAGGACAGAGCCTTGAGGCACTCCACTTACAACATTTTCCCACTCTGACTTGATTCCATTTATACTAACTCTCTGTTTCCTTTGGTATAGCCATGCCCTAATCCAGCTTAATATAGCACCCCCAATACCATGAGACTCTATTTTTTTAATCAGTCTTTCATGTGGCACTGTATCAAAAGCTTTGCTAAAGTCAAGGTATACAACATCGCAATCCTTACCACTATCAACTGCCTCAACAATGCTAGAATAAAAAGATAACAAATTTGTTAAACATGAACGGCCATTTATAAAACCATGTTGCGACTCAATTATTAATTTATGTTTTCAAGATGAAGACGAATTTTATTTGCTATTATAGATTCGAGTAACTTTCCCACAATAGACGTTAGGCTAATTGGTCGATAGTTAGACGCAAGTGATCTATCTCCTTTCTTAAAAACTGGTATCACATTAGCAACTTTCCAAAACTCTGGCACTCTGCCTGACTCAATTGATTTATTAAATATGGTTGACAGTGGGTCACAAAGCTCCTCTTTGCATTCTTTAAGCACCCTAGCAAACACTTCATCCGGCCCTGGGGATTTGTTTGGTTTGAGTTTTACTATTTGTTTAAGAACATCCTCCCTGGTAACTGCTAAACTCGTCAACCTGTCCTCGTCCCCACCCACATAGACTTGTTCGGCTGAAGGCATATTGTTAAGTTCCTCTTTAGTAAATACAGATACAAAATATTTATTAAAAATACTACTCATCTCTTCATCACTATCTGTTATTTGACCTGTCTCAGTTTTTAATGGACCTATCCTTTCCCTAGTCTTAGTACGATATAACTGAAAAAACCCTTTAGGATTTGTCTTTGCTTGCCCTGCTATGCGAACTTCATAGTTTCTTTTTGCTTTCCTTATCTCTTTTTTAACATTTCTAACCAGTTGTACGAATTCCTGTTCTAAAGTGACCTCCCCATTTTTAATCCTTTTGTACCAAGCTCTCTTTTTACCTATAAGGTTCTTCAAATTCTTTGTTATCCACTTTGGGTCATTAGTATACGATCTATTCAATTTGTATGGTATACTACGTTCCTGTGCTTTGTTTAGAATATTCTTAAATAAGTTATATATTGAATCCACATCGAAATCCCCATTTAAGTCACCTATCGCTGGGTTCATGTCTCGCTCCAAGACCGGCCCACACCCCATACCCAAGCCTTTCCAATCAATTTGACCCAAAAAATTTCTTAGGCTATTAAAATCAGCTTTTCGAAAATCTGGCACTTTAACAGAATTTTCTCCTACTGGTCTATTCCATTCTATGCTAAATCTGATTTCTTTGTGATCACTGCTCCCTAGCTCACTCCCTATTTCGATGTCATTAATTTGCGTTTCCCTGTTAGTTAACACTAAATCTAAAATATTATTTTCCCGTGTTGGTTCCTTAATGTGTTGCGTAAGAAAGCAATCGTCAATTAATTCTAGAAAATCTTCTGCTTCACTATTCCCTGTTTTGTTCAACCAGTTTATTCCGCTAAAATTAAAGTCACCCATGACATAAATACTGTTAGATCTAGATGCTCTAGATATTTCATCCCATAGATGCTTTGCTTCCATTCTGTCTAAATTTGGTGGCCTATATATTACTCCTATTATAATATTATTAGCTTTTTCGTTTAATTCAATCCAAATAGTTTCTGTGTGTGGCTCTGTTTTGATTCCTTCTTTGAGACTACATTTCAAATTATCCCTAACATATATGGCTACTCCACCTCCTCGTCTAATATATCTATCTGTGTGAAATAGTTTAAATCCATATATTTGATATTCAGCTAATAGTTCTCTATTTTCTACATTCATCCACGTTTCGGTAAGTGCAATAATATCTATTTTTTCTGTGCAGACAAGAGCATTTAATTCGTTAATTTTATTTCTTAGACTTCTACTGTTAGTGTAATATACCCTAAGTGAATTGTTATTTTGCGGACCTTCTCTTTCCCTGATCGTTTTGCCAATTCCTTTCTCCCACAAACACATACTTTTATTACCTCCTTCCTCCAAATCAATTCCCATACCTCTATCTACTAACAGTTTAAACCCAAACAAACACCTCTAACCACTTCTTCTAGCGAGTTCGCAACAGCAACAACCCCAGCTCTCGATAGATGCACCCCATCACGAGCATACATTTCATTTCTTCCATAGAAGTGTTCCCAGTTGTCTATGAAAGATATTGCATTTGATTTGCAATATCTTTCCAGCCGGCAATTGACACCAAGTGCCCTCGATATCCATTCATTTCCCACTCCCTTTCTTGGAAGAATGCCACATATGATCGGGATTCCTTCCTTGCTCCTAACTAACTCTATGGCTGTTTTATACCTCTGAATCAGTTCCTCACTCCTGACTCGACCAACATCATTTCCTCCCACGCTAATGCAAATAATGGGATTGTTCCCATTACCAGCCATAATATCATTCATGTTGTTTATAATATCACCAATGCCAGCTCCGGGATAGCAAACCCTTAACCTGTTCCCCCTATCTCTAGCACAAAACGTTCTATCCAAATACCTTATCTGGGAATCTCCCACAACTAATGTTTGCTTAGGTACTTCCTTTACTTTCTGAGGGGCCTGCGCTTCCTTTCTCTTCGTTGCTTTCCCTTTTGCGCGATCCACAGTCTCTCCACAGCACTCGTCCTCCAAAACGTCAAATGAATTTGAAGTTGCTATGGCGTTTGAAGGCGGCTTTATCAAAGTCTTCTTAAGGCCCCTGTCTTTCGCAACTCTCCAAGACGAGGTCCCTTTACTGCTGGTCTCCTCCTTCGTTACTTCTCGTTGTTTTTTAAGCTGACGCACCTCCTCCCGCAGAGAGTCCAACTCTGCGGGAGGGAGAGTGAGGGAGGAGAGTGTATGGGGGAGAGTGAGGGAGTATGATGGAGAGTGGGGGAGTATGGTGGAGAGTGGGGGAGAATATGGGAGTATTGAAGAGAGTGGGGGAATATGGGGGAAAGTGGGGGAGTATGGGGGAGAGTGGGGGAGTATAGGGGAGAGTGGGGGAGTATAGGGGAGAGTGGGGGAGTGTAGGGGGAGAGTGGGGGAGTATAGGGGAGAGTGGGGGAGTGTAGGGGGAGAGTGGGGGAGAGCAAGGGAGTGTAGCGGAGTATGGGGGAGAGTGGAGGAGTATGGGGGAGAGTGGAGTATGAGGGGAGAGTGGAGGAGTATGAGGGGAGAGTGGCGGAGTATGAGGGGAGAGTGGCGGAGTATGAGGGGAGAGTGGCGGAGTATGAGGGGAGAGTGGAGGAGTCTGAGGGGAGAGTGGAGGAGTATGAGGGGAGAGTGGAGGAGTATGAGGGGAGAGTGGAGGAGTATGAGGGGAGAGTGGAGGAGTATGAGGGGAGAGTGGAGTATGAGGGGAGAGTGGCGGAGTATGAGGGGAGAGTGGCGGAGTATGAGGGGAGAGTGGGGGAGTATGAGGGGAGAGTGGCGGAGTATGAGGGGAGAGTGGCGGAGTATGAGGGGAGAGTGGCGGAGTATGAGGGGAGAGTGGCGGAGTATGAGGGGAGAGTGGCGGAGTATGAGGGGAGAGTGGCGGAGTATGAGGGGAGAGTGGCGGAGTATGAGGGGAGAGTGGCGGAGTATGAGGGGAGAGTGGCGGAGTATGAGGGGAGAGTGGCGGAGTATGAGGGGAGAGTGGCGGAGTATGAGGGGAGAGTGGAGGAGTATGAGGGGAGAGTGGAGGAGTATGAGGGGAGAGTGGAGGAGTATGAGGGGAGAGTGGAGGAGTATGAGGGGAGAGTGGAGGAGTATGAAGGGAGAGTGGCGGAGTATGAGGGGAGAGTGGCGGAGTGTAGGGGGAGAGTGGGGGAGTATAGGGGAGAGTGGGGGAGTATAGGGGAGAGTGGGGGAGTGTAGGGGGAGTGTGGGGGGAGAGTGGCGGAGTATGAGGGGAGAGTGGCGGAGTGTAGGGGGAGAATGGGGGAGTATAGGGGAGAGTGGGGGAGTGTAGGGGGGAGAGTGGGGGAGTGTGGGGGGAGAGTGGCGGAGTGTAGGGGGAGAGTGGAGGAGTATGAGGGGAGAGTGGAGTATGAGGGGAGAGTGGCGGAGTGTAGGGGGAGAATGGGGGAGTATAGGGGAGAGTGGGGGAGTGTAGGGGGAGAGTGGGGGAGTGTGGGGGGAGAGTGGCGGAGTGTAGGGGGAGAGTGGAGGAGTATGAGGGGAGAGTGGAGTATGAGGGGAGAGTGGCGGAGTATGAGGGGAGAGTGGCGGAGTATGAGGGGAGAGTGGGGGAGTATGAGGGGAGAGTGGAGGATTATGAGGGGAGAGTGGCGGAGTATGAGGGGAGAGTGGCGGAGTATGAGGGGAGAGTGGCGGAGTATGAGGGGAGAGTGGCGGAGTATGAGGGGAGAGTGGCGGAGTATGAGGGGAGAGTGGCGGAGTATGAGGGGAGAGTGGAGTATGAGGGGAGAGTGGCGGAGTATGAGGGGAGAGTGGCGGAGTATGAGGGGAGAGTGGAGGAGTATGAGGGGAGAGTGGAGGAGTATGAGGGGAGAGTGGAGGAGTATGAGGGGAGAGTGGCGGAGTATGAGGGGAGAGTGGCGGAGTATGAGGGGAGAGTGGCGGAGTGTAGGGGGAGAGTGGGGGAGTATAGGGGAGAGTGGGGGAGTGTAGGGGGAGAGTGGGGGAGTGTGGGGGGAGAGTGGCGGAGTATGAGGGGAGAGTGGCGGAGTGTAGGGGGAGAATGGGGGAGTATAGGGGAGAGTGGGGGAGTGTAGGGGGAGAGTGGGGGAGTGTGGGGGGAGAGTGGCGGAGTGTAGGGGGAGAGTGGGGGAGTATAGGGGAGAGTGGGGGAGTGTAGGGGGAGAGTGGGGGAGTGTGGGGGGAGAGTGGCGGAGTATGAGGGGAGAGTGGCGGAGTGTAGGGGGAGAATGGGGGAGTATAGGGGAGAGTGGGGGAGTGTAGGGGGAGAGTGGGGGAGTGTGGGGGGAGAGCAAGGGAGTGTGGCGGAGTATGGGGGAGAGTGGAGGAGTATGAGGGGAGAGTGGAGGAGTATGAGGGGAGAGTGGAGGAGTATGAGGAGAGAATGGAGGAGTATGAGGGGAGAGTGGCGGAGTATGAGGGGAGAGTGGCGGAGTATGAGGGGAGAGTGGAGGAGTATGAGGGGAGAGTGGAGGAGTATGAGGGGAGAGTGGAGGAGTATGAGGAGAGAATGGAGGAGTATGAGGGGAGAGTGGCGGAGTATGAGGGGAGAGTGGCGGAGTATGAGGGGAGAGTGGAGGAGTATGAGGGGAGAGTGGAGGAGTATGAGGGGAGAGTGGAGGAGTATGAGGGGAGAGTGGAGGAGTATGAGGGGAGAGTGGAGGAGTATGAGGGGAGAGTGGGGGAGTATGAGGGGAGAGTGGGGGAGTATGAAGGGAGAGTGGGGGAGTATGGGGGGAGAGTGGGGGAGTATGGGGGGAGAGTGGGGGAGTATGGGGGGAGAGTGGGGGAGTATGGGGGGAGAGTGGGGGAGTATGGGGGGAGAGTGGGGGAGTATGGGGGGAGAGTGGGGGAGTATGGGGGGAGAGTGGGGGAGTATGGGGGGAGAGTGGGGGAGTATGGGGGGAGAGTGGGGGAGCATGGGGGGAGAGTGGGGGAGTATGGGGGGAGAGTGGGGGAGTATGGGGGGAGAGTGGGGGAGTATGGGGGGAGAGTGGGGGAGTATGGGGGGAGAGTGGGGGAGTATGGGGGGAGAGTGGGGGAGTATGGGGGGAGAGTGGGGGAGTATGGGGGAGAGTGGGGGAGTATGGGGGGAGAGTGGGGGAGTATGGGGGGAGAGTGGGGGAGTATGGGGGGAGAGTGGGGAGTATGGGGGGAGAGTGGGGGAGTATGGGGTGAGTGGGGGAGTATGGGGTGAGTGGGGGAGTATGGGGTGAGTGGGGGAGTATGGGGTGAGTGGGGGAGTATGGGGTGAGTGGGGGAGTATGGGGTGAGTGGGGGAGTATGGGGTGAGTGGGGGAGTATGGGGTGAGTGGGGGAGTATGGGGTGAGTGGGGGAGTATGGGGTGAGTTGGGGAGTATGGGGTGAGTTGGGGAGTATGGGGTGAGTTGGGGAGTATGGGGTGAGTGGGGGAATATGGGGTGAGTGGGGGAATATGGGGTGAGTGGGGGAGTATGGGGTGAGTGGGGGAGTATGGGGTGAGTGGGGGAGTATGGGGTGAGTGGGGGAGTATGGGGTGAGTGGGGGAGTATGGGGTGAGTGGGGGAGTATGGGGGGAGAGTGGGGGAGTATGGGGGGAGAGTGGGGGAGTATTGGGAGAGTGGGGGAGTATTGGGTGAGTGGGGGAGTATTGGGTGAGTGGGGGAGTATTGGGTGAGTGGGAGAGTATTGGGTGAGTGGGAGAGTATTGGGTGAGTGGGGGAGTATTGGGTGAGTGGGGGAGTATTGGGTGAGTGGGGGAGTATTGGGTGAGTGGGGGAGTATGGGGGGAGAATGGAGGAGTATGGGGGGAGAATGGGGGAGTATGGGGGGAGAATGGGGGAGTATGGGGGGAGAATGGGGGAGTATGGGGGGAGAATGGGGGAGTATGGGGGGAGTATGGGGGGAGAATAGGGGAGTATGGGGAAGAGTGGGGGAAGAGTATGAATGTAGAAAATAGAGAACTATTAGCTGAATATCAAATATATGGATTTAAACTATTTCACACAGATAGATATATTAGACGAGGAGGTGGAGTAGCCATATATGTTAGGGACAATTTGAAATGTAGTCTCAAAGAGGGAATCAAAACAGAGCCACACACAGAAACTATTTGGATTGAATTAAACGAAAAAGCTAATAATATTATAATAGGAGTAATATATAGGCCACCAAATTTAGACAGAATGGAAGCAAAGCATCTATGGGATGAAATATCTAGAGCATCTAGATCTAACAGTATTTATGTCATGGGTGACTTTAATTTTAGCGGAATAAACTGGTTGAACAAAACAGGGAATAGTGAAGCAGAAGATTTTCTAGAATTAATTGACGATTGCTTTCTTACGCAACACATTAAGGAACCAACACGGGAAAATAATATTTTAGATTTAGTGTTAACTAACAGGGAAACGCAAATTAATGACATCGAAATAGGGAGTGAGCTAGGGAGCAGTGATCACAAAGAAATCAGATTTAGCATAGAATGGAATAGACCAGTAGGAGAAAATTCTGTTAAAGTGCCAGATTTTCGAAAAGCTGATTTTAATAGCCTAAGAAATTTTTTGCGTCAAATTGATTGGAAAGGCTTGGGTATGGGGTGTGGGCCGGTCTTGGAGCGAGACATGAACCCAGCGATAGGTGACTTAAATGGGGATTTCGATGTGGATTCAATATATAACTTATTTAAGAATATTCTAAACAAAGCACAGGAACGTAGTATACCATACAAATTGAATAGATCGTATACTAATGACCCAAAGTGGATAACAAAGAATTTGAAGAACCTTATAGGTAAAAAGAGAGCTTGGTACAAAAGGATTAAAAATGGGGAGGTCACTTTAGAACAGGAATTCGTACAACTGGTTAGAAATGTTAAAAAAGAGATAAGGAAAGCAAAAAGAAACTATGAAGTTCGCATAGCAGGGCAAGCAAAGACAAATCCTAAAGGTTTTTTTTCAGTTATATCGTACTAAGACTAGGGAAAGGATAGGTCCGTTAAAAACTGAGACAGGTCAAATAACAGATAGTGATGAAGAGATGAGTAGTATTTTTAATAAATATTTTGTATCTGTATTTACTAAAGAGGAACTTAACAATATGCCTTCAGCCGAACAAGTCTATGTGGGTGGGGACGAGGACAGGTTGACGAGTTTAGCAGTTACCAGGGAGGATGTTCTTAAACAAATAGTAAAACTCAAACCAAACAAATCCCCAGGGCCGGATGAAGTGTTTGCTAGGGTGCTTAAAGAATGCAAAGAGGAGCTTTGTGACCCACTGTCAACCATATTTAATAAATCAATAGAGTCAGGCAGAGTGCCAGAGTTTTGGAAAGTTGCTAATGTGATACCAGTTTTTAAGAAAGGAGATAGATCACTTGCGTCTAACTATCGACCAATTAGCCTAACGTCTATTGTGGGAAAGTTACTCGAATCTATAATAGCAAATAAAATTCGTCTTCATCTTGAAAAACATAAATTAATAATTGAGTCGCAACATGGTTTTATAAATGGCCGTTCATGTTTAACAAATTTGTTATCTTTTTATTCTAGCATTGTTGAGGCAGTTGATAGTGGTAAGGATTGCGATGTTGTATACCTTGACTTTAGCAAAGCTTTTGATACAGTGCCACATGAAAGACTGATTAAAAAAATAGAGTCTCATGGTATTGGGGGTGCTATATTAAGCTGGATTAGGGCATGGCTATACCAAAGGAAACAGAGAGTTAGTATAAATGGAATCAAGTCAGAGTGGGAAAATGTTGTAAGTGGAGTGCCTCAAGGCTCTGTCCTGGGACCTCTGTTGTTTATAATATATATAAATGATTTAGATTCAGGTTTGAGTAGCAACATTTGCAAATTTGCCGATGATACGAAAATCGGTAGGGAAATTAATTCGGAGGAGGACTCACTATCACTTCAAGTTGATCTAGATAGGGTTTTGAAATGGTCAAAGGATTGGCAGATGCAGTTTAATGCTGATAAATGTAAAGTTCTGAGGTTAGGTAATGATGATAGAGTTACAAGATACGAGCTAGATGGTGTTGTGATTGCGAAGTCGGATTGCGAAAGGGATCTGGGAGTTATGATTAGTAAGAATTTAAAACAAAAGGATCAATGCATAAATGTTCGTAATAAGGCAAATCGGACACTTGGATTTATTAATCGCAGCGTTAGTAACAAGACACCTGGTGTGGTTCTCAAGCTATATCTTGCTCTAGTTAGGCCCCATTTAGATTATGCAGTTCAGTTTTGGTCGCCATATTATAGAATGGATATAAATTCACTTGAACGTGTCCAGCGTAGGATGACTAAGTTAATTCCCCAAATTAGAAATCTTTCATATGAAGAAAGATTAACAAAGCTTAAGTTGCATTCACTGGAAAGGCGAAGAGTTAGGGGTGACATGATAGAGGTTTACAAGTGGATGAATGGACATAACCGGGGGGATATTAATAGGGTATTAAAAGTATCAACACAGGACAGAACACGAAACAATGGATATAAATTGGATAAGTTTAGATTTAGGAAAGACTTGGGTAAATACTGGTTCAGTAACAGGGTTGTTGATTTGTGGAACCAATTGCCGCGTAACATTGTGGAGGTGGGGTCCCTCGATTGTTTCAAGCACGGGTTGGACAAGTATATGAGTGGGATTGGGTGGTTATAGAATAGGAGCTGCCTCGTATGGGCCAATAGGCCTTCTGCAGTTACCTTTGTTCTTATGTTCTTATGTTCTTAAGAGTGGGGGAGTGTGCGGGAGTATAAGGGAGAGTGGGGGAGTATTGGGGAGAGTGGGGGAGTATTGGGGAGAGTGGGGGAGTATTGGGGAGAGTGGGGGAGTATAGGGGAGAGTGGGGGAGTATTGGGGAGAGTGGGGAGTATTGGGGAGAGTGGGGGAGTATAGGGGAGAGTGGGGGAGTATTGGGGAGAGTGGGGGAGTATTGGGGAGAGTGGGGGAGTATTGGGGAGAGTGGGGGAGTATTGGGGAGAGTGGGGGAGTATTGGGGAGAGTGGGGGAGTATTGGGGAGAGTGGGGGAGTATTGGGGAGAGTGGGGGAGTATTGGGGAGAGTGGGGGAGTATTGGGGAGAGTGGGGGAGTATTGGGGAGAGTGGGGGAGTATTGGGGAGAGTGGGGGAGTATTGGGGAGAGTGGGGGAGTATTGGGGAGAGTGGGGAGTATTGGGGAGAGTGGGGGAGTATTGGGGAGAGTGGGGGAGTATTGGGGAGAGTGGGGGAGAGTGGGGGAGTATTGGGGAGAGTGGGGGAGTATTGGGGAGAGTGGGGGAGTATTGGGGAGAGTGGGGGAGTATTGGGGAGAGTGGGGGAGTATTGGGAAGTTTATGTATGGACTTTTTATATCTAAAATAAGCCAATTACTGAAAGCGGCAGTGGGTCACATTTTGCCCAAACCCCCCCTGCAGTTTTCTAAATATCCCAAACATCCCAAATCTGATACCTGAGCCATATTTTGGAGCCAAATTATGGCTCTCTGCACGTATTCACAGTTTGAAATTCCGACTTTTTTAACCGAAAATATGCCAATTACTAGAAATCCTACTAGGAATTCCCTAGAAATCCTACTAGAAATCACCTAAAATCCTACTAGAAATCCTACTAGAAATCCTACTAGAAATCCTAGTAGCGGGTGTTGACGCTCCCTGTGTGGCCAGATATTGTGTGGGTTCCCAATCATTTATGACTGGATTTCCGGATGTGTAGGCGCGTCCTCGTGCGCTTATTAATCCTGCTATTGCGAGTCTTTGGGAGGGGTATTGCGTCCGGCTTCAGAAGGCAGACTTTCCCGAGAAATATGAATGTACATCTGGACTACAGGGCTAAAATTATCCTACTTTCACTATTTATGTTAAGTGACAGTGCAGCTTATTCGTTGACGCGTCACTATTCCAGTGTATTGTTGACCAGTGTACAATCACCGAGCGCATGTGTGTTTCACCAAGTATTTCTGTTTTATGTTCTGTGTTCTGCGTTTTTTTCTGTGGCCCTTCGGGCATCTAACTGTTCTTTTGTTTTGCCTTTGTCTGTACTTCTGTTATTTCCTAGCATATTTTGCATGTAAAATAAGTATACAAAAATTATATGACAGTAAGGAAATGTACTTATTACACTTAGTATTAAACCTTACTGTCAATTCGGAGGATGGGTTGCAGCCATAGTAATTGAAAACTAGCAACATTTGGCAACTATGTCGAGTGTCTTACACAATAACGCCAACTTGTGCTCCAGTCCTCATTATATCATGTTATTCTCCTCTCCTAACGTAACACAACAGAGAACCTTGAACACAACAGAGAACCTGGAACACAACAGAGAACCTTGAACACAACAGAGAACCTTGAACACAACAGAGAACCTTGAACACAACAGAGAACCTGGAACACAACAGAGAACCTGGAACACAACAGAGAACCTTGAACACAACAGAAAACCTTGAACACAACAGACAACCTTGAACACAACAGAGAACCTGGAACACAACAGAGAACCTTGAACACAACAGAGAACCTTGAACACAACAGAGAACCTTGAACACAACAGAGAACCTTGAACACAACAGAGAACCTAGAACAGAAGAGAAGAGAACACAGAACATTGAACTGAACAAATAACAGAGAACACAACAGAAAACAGAATAGAACAGAGAACATAGAACTGAGCAGGGAACAGAGAACGGAGCAGAACAGAGAACAGGGAGAACAGAACAAGGGACCGAACAGAGAACAGGACAGGGAATAGACAGGACAACAGAACAGAGAACTGAGCAGAAAACAGAGAACGTAACCGAACAGAACAGATAACAGAATAGAGAACATAGGACCGAACAGAAAACAGAACATTTAACAGAATATAGAACAGAACAGAGAACAGAAGAGGGCATAGAACAGAACAGAAAACAGAACAAAGAACAGAACAGGGAATTGCATATATAACGTTATTCTCCCCAAAATGACCAATAATTACAATTAAATGATGAGAATGTATTATTTACTACAAGATCTTAATTATTCAAGACGACTGATGACAACATCGCGTTAATGTATAAAATAATACTCCTTATGTCAAGTTTATTATTTAATATCCGTTGCAGGATGCATTCATTGGCCAAATCAAGTCAATATATATAGGTTGGTGATGTTTAGAGAGGTAAATGAAGGGTTGCGAGGCTAATTAAGCAACTAGCAAGCTTGCAAGTTGACGAGCAATGGTTGGTGGTTGTGTTGCCAAATACCACCATTGCCGCAAGACTCTCCCACCTCATCTCACGGGAAATTTGGACGTTTTTAAGCTAAGGTACATTCAGCCAAGGGTTAGTTTTGTAGATAAATCGTCAGTGTTATATATTGGCTACATTTGAACGTCAACAGACGAATATGACGTTAAATGGTGGTGAGGCAGTGAGGGCGATGATAAGTCATATCTGGCAACTGTTCCTTGCCTCCCTCCTGCCCTCCGTCGTGGGCGGCCCCGCCCTCCGTCGTGGGCGGCCCCGCCCTCCGTCGTGGGCGGCCCCGCCCTCCGTCGTGGGCGGCCCCGCCCTCCGTCGTGGGCGGCCCCGCCCTCCGTCGTGGGCGGCCCCGCCCTCCGTCGTGGGCGGCCCCGCCCTCCGTCGTGGGCGGCCCCGCCCTCCGTCGTGGGCGGCCCCGCCCTCCGTCGTGGGCGGCCCCGCCCTCCGTCGTGGGCGGCCCCGCCCTCCGTCGTGGGCGGCTCCGCCCACTCTTTCCTCCTCCCACCCACATTTAACGTCAAATTGGGCGTTATTGCGCTATGGTACATTCACTCAAGAGTACATAAACCATCCCTGTTCATGCACTTGCTACATTTGAAAGGTTAAGTTTAGTTCATTTATTATGCACCCCATACCCATGCTGTGGGCGGTAGTGGGTTACAGAGGCACATAATGGGCTCAGGGACTGAACCACACAATTCATTTAGCTAAACAAGTTATAATCTTGAAGAGCTAGTTACAAAATTCAATATAAGTCGTCACATCAACAATGGCTTCGAGATCGACCACAAGTTCAGTTTCTAAATTAAGCAACCGACATGTGGAGAGCTAGTGTCACAATTGATGTTTCTCCTGCACACCGCCCCCCCCCCATCCAGTGGGCAGTGGTGGATAGGTTACACCGCCCCCCCCATCCAGTGGGCAGTGGTGGATAGGTTACACCGCCCCCCCCCCCCATCCAGTGGGCAGTGGTGGATAGGTTAAGCCGCCCCCCCCATCCAGTGGGCAGTGGTGGATAGGTTACACCGCCCCCCCCCATCCAGTGGGCAGTGGTGGATAGGTTAAGCCGCCCCCCCCATCCAGTGGGCAGTGGTGGATAGGTTACACCGCCCCCCCCCCCCATCCAGTGGGCAGCGGTGGATAGGTTACAACCCCACCCCCCTCCAGTGGGCAGTAGTGGATTGGTTACACCCCCCCACCCCCCCCCCCCTGTCCAGTGGGCAGCGGTGGATAGGTTACACCCCACCCCCCCATTCAATGGGCAGCGGTGGATAGGTTTTCAAGTATGGGGCCTCACTCCCCCTGATCGTCCCTCACTTACCTGACACCTCAACTGTCCCGAGGACCTGAAATTGAAATAAGTTTATTGAGGTAAAATACACACAAAAGGATGAGGCAGCTCAAGCTATTCTCACCCCGTTCAGTACAACGTGTTAATACATACATAGACACACATCACAAACAATAAACATATTGTCCCGAGGACCTGAGTAGGTTAGGTGCGCCGGGGGCACCGTCCCAAGGTGTTACTGAGACGGGGCTATTACCTGGAGAAGTTGCATTTGCCAGACAGGTCCAGCAGGGGTGCTGGAGCCCCGCGAGTGGCATGTCTGCATAGGACTGGGTAGTTTAACCCGACGTCGCTGGAGAATGTGTTCCTGGACTGTCATCTGCCACTTGGGGGGGTGGGGAGTCCTGGGAGCACTGTGTAAGGGGGGAACCTGTGGGCACTTCACTGTGAGGTCTAGGGAGCACTGTCATCACCGAGTATAGGAGCACTTCACCGTAAAGTGTCAGGGGAGCTGTGTCGGGTGTGGACCGCCGGCGCTCGGTGTTTACACCTTAGTTGGGGGTCACTCCGTGTGGTGGCGTTCAGGTTCTCCTCCTGCGCCTCACCAGGCGGTGGTGCTGTAGATTTCTTTCGACTTGGGAGCCTATCTGAACGTGGGTTCTAATGCTGGGGGAACCCAGGAGAGCATGGGTTCAGTATCCCTAACTTGGTGTGGCATTTCTGCGAAAACTGCTGCTTGGTTGTTCACCTCTCGTTAGAGTTTCCGGGAATGGCATCGTTACACACTCGCGTCTCATTAGATGGGGGAGGCTAGCAGGAAAACTGTTTCGCCTACGACTGACAGCCTTGGACGAGATCCCCACAAAGGCACCAAACTATGCCTATTGTCCCAGTAACAGCATCTGTTCCAGTTAGAGAATTGTTTCTCTAGGTCCCTCAGCACTGATGTCTAACCCCCACGAGACGGCTCCCGGAAGACGAGATCACCTGAGACCCGAGATGACGGACTGAAGCCCATCTCACCTGACCCCCGTGCACCTCGTCCTCCGGACGAAACTGCCTAAGCAAGTTAGGCACCCGGAGAATTGCAGAGGGCACCCAGCAACAACGGTCTCTCATACCTAAATAACATTGTTCTGCAGATTTCGTTGAGAACAAAACCCAGGCCCCTCTGCGGTAGAAACGATACTGCCTCTTGATACTGGTAATGGCTCCAGAGGGCCACCACTTACGGGCTATTCATACCCGTACCACCTTTTGGGTGGCTTAATCTTCATCAATCAATCAATCTCTATATAACATATCTATTTTGAATAATCATAATAATTGAAAACTAGCAACTATGTCTAGTGTCTTACGCAATAACGCCAACTCGTGCTTCAAGCCTCATTATATCATGTTATTCTCCTCTCCTAACGTAACAGAACAGAGCAAAGAACAACACAGAGAACAGACAAAAGAACACAACAGAGAACCAAGAACAGAAGAGAGGAGAGAACTGAGTAGAATAGAACAGAGACCAGAACAGAGAACATAGAACTGAGCAGAGAACAGAACAGAGAACAGAACAAAGTAAAGGGAAAACAGAACAAGGAACCGAACAGAGAACTGAGCAGTAAACAGAGAACAGAAAAGAGAACGTCACCAAACAGAACAAAGAACAGATAACAGAACAGAGCAGAAAACAGAACAGAGAACAGAACTGAGAACAGAACAGAGAATAGAGAACCGAGAAAGGAACATGATGGGGTTCTGGGAGTTCTACTGCCCAAGCCCGGCCCGAGGCCAGACTTGACTTGTGAGAGTTTGGTCCACCAGGCTGTTGCTTAGAGCGCCCCGCAAGCCCACATACCCACCACAGCCCGGTTGGTCCGGCACTCCTTAGAGAAAACTATCTAGTTTTCTCTTGAAGATGTCCGGCAATATTTCTTATGCTGTCTGGGAGGACGTTGAACAACCGTGGACCTCTGATGTTTATACAGTGTTCTCTGATTGTGCCTATGGCACCTCTGCTCTTCACTGGTTCTATTCTGCATTTTCTTCCATATCGTTCACTCCAGTACGTTGTTATTTTACTGTGTAGATTAGGGACCTGGCCCTCCAGTATTTTCCATGTGTATATTATTTGGTATCTCTCTCTCGTCTCCTTTCTAGTGAGTACATTTGGAGAGCTTTGAGACGATCCCAATAATTTAGGTGCTTTATCTCGTCTATGCGTGCCGTATATGTTCTCTGTATTCCCTCTATTTCAGCAATCTCTCCTGCTCTGAAGGGGGAAGTGAGTACTGAGCAGTACTCAAGACGGGACAACACAAGTGCCTTGAAGAGTACAACCATTGTGATGGGATCTCTGGATTTGAAAGTTCTCGCAATCCATCCTATCATTTTTTTCTGGCTGACGCAATACTTGCTTGGTTATGCTCCCTAAACGTTAGATCGTCGGACATCATTATTCCCAAATCCTTGACATGCTGTTTCCCTACTATGGACAGATTCGATTATGTTTTGTACCCTGTATTATGTTTCAGATCCTCATTTTTACCATATCTGAGTACCTGGAATTTATCACTGTTAAACATCATGTTGTTATCTGCTGCCCAATCAAAAACTTTGTTAATGTCTGTTTGTAGTTTTTTTCAATGTCTTCAGCAGCGGTAATTTTCATACTGATTTTTTTATCATCTGCAAAGGATGACACGAAGCTGTGACTTGTATTTTTGCCTATATCTGATATGAGAATAAGGAACAGCAGTGGTACAAGGACTGTACCTTGTGATACAGAGCTTTTAACTGCGCTTGGACTCGATTTTACTTGATTGACTGTTACTCTTTGTGTTCTATTCGACAGGAAATTGAGTATCCAGCGTCCTACTTTACCAGTTATTCTCAATCACCTAATTTTGTGTGTAATCACTCCATGGTCACATTTGTCGAATGCCTTTGCAAAATCTGTGTACACAACATCTGCATTATGTTTTTCCTCTAATGCCTCAGTGATTTTGTCATAGTGGTCAAGTAGCTGTGAGAGGCACGATCTTCCCGCTCTAAATCCATGTTGGCCTGGGTTGTGGAGGTCATTGGTCTCCATGTTGGCCTGGGTTGTGGAGGTCATTGGTCTCCATGTTGGCCTGGGTTGTGGAGGTCATTGGTCTCCATGTTGGCCTGGGTTGTGGAGGTCATTGGTCTCCATGTTGGCCTGGGTTGTGGATGTCATTGGTCTCCATGTTGGCCTGGGTTGTGGAGGTCATTGGTTTCCATGTTGGCCTGGGTTGTGGAGGTCATTGGTCTCCATGTTGGCCTGGGTTGTGGAGGTCATTGGTCTCCATGTTGGCCTGGGTTGTGGAGGTCATTGGTCTCCATGTTGGCCTGGGTTGTGGAGGTCATTGGTCTCCATGTTGGCCTGGGTTGTGGAGGTCATTGGTCTCCATGTTGGCCTGGATTGTGGAGGTCATTGGCTTCCATGAATCTAGTGACCATGCAAGGCCATGGCCTTGACCATGTGACCATGTTAGAATTATGCAAGGACAAGAATCAACTGGAAACAAATTGCAAAGCCATGGAAGAGGAAAATAAACCCTTGAAAATAGCTTTGGAAGAAGTTAAAGCAAATTTAAACTTAAATGACTACGATAGGTTAGGTAAGGAAATTCAATAGGAAAAGCAGCTTTTGTCAGTACAGATGGAGGAAGTCACACAGGGAACAGAACAGTTCAAGAAATATATGCAACTCACCTATGCACAAGTGGCCAAGGAGAAGGAAAAAATAGAAGCAGCAGTAAAGGAAGCCAAACACTGCACCAACAAGGATAAGCAGCAGTAAAGGAAGCCAAACACTGCAGCAACAAGGATAAGCAGCAGTAAAGGAAGCCAAACACTGCAGCAACAAGGATAAGCAGCAGTATAGGAAGCCAAACACTGCAGCAACAAGGATAAGCAGCAGTATAGGAAGCCAAACACTGCAGCAACAAGGATAAGCAGCAGTATAGGAAGCCAAACACTGCAGCAACAAGGATAAGCAGCAGTATAGGAAGCCAAACACTGCAGCAACAAGGATAAGCAGCAGTAAAGGAAGCCAAACACTGCAGCAACAAGGATAAGCAGCAGTATAGGAAGCCAAACACTGCAGCAACAAGGATAAGCAGCAGTATAGGAAGCCAAACACTGCAGCAACAAGGATAAGCAGCAGTAAAGGAAGCCAAACACTGCAGCAACAAGGATAAGCAGCAGTATAGGAAGCCAAACACTGCAACAACAAGGATAAGCAGCAGTAAAGGAAGCCAAACACTGCAGCAACAAGGATAAGCAGCAGTAAAGGAAGCCAAACACTGCAGCAACAAGGATAAGCAGCAGTATAGGAAGCCAAACACTGCAGCAACAAGGATAAGCAGCAGTAAAGGAAGCCAAACACTGCAGCAACAAGGATAAGCAGCAGTAAAGGAAGCCAAACACTGCAGCAACAAGGATAAGCAGCAGTAAAGGAAGCCAAACACTGCAACAACAAGGATAAGCAGCAGTAAAGGAAGCCAAACACTGCAGCAACAAGGATAAGCAGCAGTAAAGGAAGCCAAACACTGCAGCAACAAGGATAAGCAGCAGTATAGGAAGCCAAACACTGCAGCAACAAGGATAAGCAGCAGTAAAGGAAGCCAAACACTGCAGCAACAAGGATAAGCAGCAGTAAAGGAAGCCAAACACTGCAACAACAAGGATAAGCAGCAGTAAAGGAAGCCAAACACTGCAGCAACAAGGATAAGCAGCAGTATAGGAAGCCAAACACTGCAGCAACAAGGATAAGCAGCAGTAAAGGAAGCCAAACACTGCAGCAACAAGGATAAGCAGCAGTAAAGGAAGCCAAACACTGCAGCAACAAGGATAAGCAGCAGTAAAGGAAGCCAAACACTGCAGCAACAAGGATAAGCAGCAGTAAAGGAAGCCAAACACTGCAGCAACAAGGATAAGCAGCAGTAAAGGAAGCCAAACACTGCAGCAACAAGGATAAGCAGCAGTATAGGAAGCCAAACACTGCAGCAACAAGGATAAGCAGCAGTAAAGGAAGCCAAACACTGCAGCAACAAGGATAAGACAAACATAAGTCCATCAAATGCCAAAAGGAACTGGCATCAAATCCTAAATTGGTGCAAAACACAGTTCATCGAAGTCTCTTTTGGTTGCAAAGAAAAGGAGATAAAATCTAGATCAGAAAGAGCTGTAGAAGAAGAGAAATTAATAGATAAAATTGTGGGCCTCGTGGAATGTCTTACTACCATCGAGAATGTCTGCGACTACAGGAGGACTGGAAAGTACTCTACGAAGAACGGAAAGATCGACCTTTGAGGATCACCCTGAACGGTGCCAAGCAGATGGAAGAAGTACTAAGGAATGCTAGAAAATTACAAAGTGATGAGGTAGGGAAAGTACTCACCTAGTTGTACTCACCTAGTTGTGCTTGCGGGGGTTGAGCTCTGGCTCTTTGGTCCCGCCTCTCAACCGTCAATAAACAGGTGTACAGGTTCCTGAGCCTATTGGGCTCTATCATATCTACACTTGAAACTGTGTATGGAGTCAGCCTCCACCACATTGCTTCCTAATGCATTCCATTTGTCAACCACTCTGACACTAAAAAAGTTCTTTCTAATATCTCTGTGGCTCATTTGGGCACTCAGTTTCCACCTGTGTCCCCTTGTGCGTGTGCCCCTTGTGTTAAATAGCCTATCTTTATCAACCCTGTCGATTCCCTTGAGAATCTTGAATGTGGTGATCATGTCCCCCCTAACTAAAGTGTGGTCGTTAAGACGAGATCTTTCAAATGAAGACAGAGAAGCTGAAACTGAACCTCGCCGAGGCAAAACATTTAAATGAGAGCAGGAATGAAGAAGAAATCAATTTTTTGTTCTACAAAGTGATAGGGGGAGGCAGACCAGTAAAGTGGTGCATGAAGACAAACCAACAAAACTCATTGGAGAGAGGGGAATAGAAGAATCAGGAGGTTATCTTGAGATGATTTCGGGGCTTTAGTGTCCCCGCGGCCCGGTCCTCGACCAGGCCTCCACCCCCAGGAAGTAGCCCGTGACAGCTGACTAACACCCAGGTACCTATTTTACTGCTAGGTAACAGGGGCATAGGGTGAAAGAAACTCTGCCCATTGTTTCTCGCCGGCGCCTGGGATCGAACCCAGGACCACAGGATCACAAATCCAGCGTGCTGTCCGCTCGGCCGACTGGCTCCCCGAGAGAGGAGAGGGATAACAAGTTCCTGATAATTGCATACACCACCATAGATGGAGTGAGATCAAAGATACTGGAGTTTAGTGATGTAATACAGCTGCAGACACCAGACTTTGTTGCCCTCGCGGAGACAAAACTTGAAGACGATATTTTAAATGAGGTCATATTCCCAAGAGGCTATTCGGTCTGTAGACGATATAGAAACATTAGGAAAGGCGGTGGCGTTGCTGTGCCGGAGAAAGAACACCTGAAAGTACGAAATAATAATTGCCAATCCAAGAGAAGTTGACATAATAGCACTAGAGATATGCAATCAGGATGATAAACTAACGATCATAAATGCATGTAGTCCACCGCCAAGCAACACATGGACAAAGGAGGAGCTAGATAATAAACAAGAGAGTCTTATAGCAATAATGAGAGAAATTATAGTGAGAGCTGATAAAGATTAATCACGACTGTTGGTAGTCGGCAACTTCAACTTGAAACCCATAGACAGGGAGTCATATGGAGCTAGAACGGAGGATTTTTGGACTTGTAGATACATAAATCTCATCCTGGAACATTCATGTTTCAACATGTTAAACAAGTTACGAGGATGAGGGAAGAGAAAGTTCCCTCCATGCTGGATTTTATATTTACCAGGAAAGAGAAAGAGAAATTTGACATTCAGTACCTCCCTCCCTTGGGTAAAAGTGACCATGTCTTTTTGGGAATAAAGTATGCAATGTGTTATAATCTGGAAGAAAATGAGGTTGAAGCAGTTGAAAAGCCTGATTTCTGTAGAGGTCATTATGGGGAATTCAGACATTTCTTTAAGGAATTTGACTGGAAAGACTTGCTGTTAGGACATGAAGTAAATGGTATGAGATGTATGTCAAATTTTGTGAAATATATGATAAAGGCACAAAAAAATTTATACCAAAGCAGAGATGCAGAACTAGGAAACAGGATTGGTTCAACAGAAATTGCGAGAGGACCAGAGACCAAAAGACCAAAAAATGGAATCAATACAGGAAGAGGCCGAACCCCCAAACATTCCAGCGATACAAAGATGCGAGAAACAACTACACGGCAGTGAGGAGAGGCAGAAAAAATTTTGAAAAAGGGGATTCCGGAGAAATGCAAAACAGAGCCAGGTCTATTCTATAAATTCATAAACAACAAATTGCAGGTAAAGGATAATATTCAGAGATTGAAAATGGGAAATAGATTCACAGAAAATGAAAAGGAAATGTATGAAAATTTAAACGAAAAGTTCCAAAGTGTGTTGGTACAAAATGAAATCTTCAGGGAACCAGACACAATAAGAATTCCAGAGAACAACATAGAGCACATAGAGGCAGGGATAGACACATAGAGCACATAGAGGCAGGGATAGACACATAGAGACATAGAGGCAGGGATAGACACATAGAGACATAGAGGCAGGGATAGACACATAGAGACATAGAGGCAGGGATAGACACATAGAGCACATAGAGGCAGGGATAGACACATAGAACACATAGAGGCAGGGATAGACACATAGAGCACATAGTGGCAGGGATAGACACATAGAGACATAGAGGCAGGGATAGACACATAGAGACATAGAGGCAGGGATAGACACATAGAGCACATAGAGGCAGGGATAGACACATAGAACACATAGAGGCAGGGATAGACACATAGAGCACATAGTGGCAGGGATAGACACATAGAGCACATAGAGGCAGGGATAGACACATAGAGCACATAGAGGCAGGGATAGACACATAGAGCACATAGAGGCAGGGATAGACACATAGAGCACATAGAGGCAGGGATAGACACATAGAGCACATAGAGGCAGGGATAGACACATAGAGCACATAGAGGCAGGGATAGACACATAGAGCACATAGAGGCAGGGATAGACACATAGAGCACATAGAGGCAGGGATAGACACATAGAGCACATAGAGGCAGGGATAGACACATAGAGCACATAGAGGCAGGGATAGACACATAGAGCACATAGAGGCAGGGATAGACACATAGAGCACATAGAGGCAGGGATAGACACATAGAGCACATAGAGGCAGGGATAGACACATAGAGCACATAGAGGCAGGGATAGACACATAGAGCACATAGAGGCAGGGATAGACACATAGAGCACATAGAGGCAGGGATAGACACATAGAGCACATAGAGGCAGGGATAGACACATAGAGCACATAGAGGCAGGGATAGACACATAGAGCACATAGAGGCAGGGATAGACACATAGAGCACATAGAGGCAGGGATAGACACAGAGCACATAGAGGCAGGGATAGACACAGAGCACATAGAGGCAGGGATAGACACAGAGCACATAGAGGCAGGGATAGACACATAGAGCACATAGAGGCAGGGATAGACACATAGAGCACATAGAGGCAGGGATAGACACATAGAGCACATAGAGGCAGGGATAGACACATAGAGCACATAGAGGCAGGGATAGACACATAGAGCACATAGAGGCAGGGATAGACACATAGAGCACATAGAGGCAGGGATAGACACATAGAGCACATAGAGGCAGGGATAGACACATAGAGACATAGAGGCAGGGATAGACACATAGAGACATAGAGGCAGGGATAGACACATAGAGCACATAGAGGCAGGGATAGACACATAGAGCACATAGAGGCAGGGATAGACACATAGAGCACATAGAGGCAGGGATAGACACATAGAGCACATAGAGGCAGGGATAGACACATAGAGCACATAGAGGCAGGGATAGACACATAGAGCACATAGAGGCAGGGATAGACACATAGAGCACATAGAGGCAGGGATAGACACATAGAGCACATAGAGGCAGGGATAGACACATAGAGCACATAGAGGCAGGGATAGACACATAGAGCACATAGAGGCAGGGATAGACACATAGAGCACATAGAGGCAGGGATAGACACAAAGAGCACATAGAGACAGGGATAGACACATAGAGCACATAGAGGCAGGGATAGACACATAGAGCACATAGAGGCAGGGATAGACACATAGAGCACATAGAGGCAGGGATAGACACATAGAGACATAGAGGCAGGGATAGACACATAGAGCACATAGAGGCAGGGATAGACACATAGAGCACATAGAGGCAGGGATAGACACATAGAGCACATAGAGGCAGGGATAGACACATAGAGCACATAGAGGCAGGGATAGACACATAGAGCACATAGAGGCAGGGATAGACACATAGAGACATAGAGGCAGGGATAGACACATAGAGCACATAGAGGCAGGGATAGACACATAGAGCACATAGAGGCAGGGATAGACACATAGAGCACATAGAGGCAGGGATAGACACATAGAGACATAGAGACAGGGATGCCAGATTGGGCTACTTGTAGCCCAATTCGGTTACCAATTAGGATAATTGTATTCAATTAAAAAGTCATCTATGTATGTTGCTACTTACTACTTTTTCGGCTACAGTTAAAATAGGCTGTTTATTCTTAAAAGCAAATTAATCGGAAGAATATTTGGCTACTTTTATTGTAAAGATATCTTGAGATGATTCGGGGCTTTTAGTGTCCCCGCGGCCCGGTCCTCGACCAGGCCTCCACCCCCAGGAAGCAGCCCGTGACAACTGACTAACACCCAGGTACCTATTTTACTGCTAGGTAACAGGGGCATAGGGTGAAAGAAACTCTGCCCATTGTTTCTCGCCGGCGCCTGGGATCGAACTCAGGACCACAGGATCACAAGTCCAGCGTGCTGTCCGCTCGGCCGACCGGCTCCCTCGCTCGGCCGACCGGCTCCCTATTGTGACATTTAGTTCTTCACCTCACGACCTTCGGCAGCACAAATCTGGCAGCCCTGCATAGAGGTGTCTAAGGACGAAGTGGAGAAAATGCTCAAGGAGTTAATTAAGAACAAAGCAGTTGGTCCAGATGGAGTTTCACCATGGGTCCTGAGAGAATGTGCACCTGAGCTCAGCATTCCATTTCAACTGATTTTTCAGGCATCCCTGTGTAAAGGAGTTGTAGCTGATGTGTGGAAAAAGGCTAACATAGTTCCAATCTACAAAAGTGGCAGCAGAGGAAGACCCCCTTAATTATAGACCTGTATCATTGACAAGTGTAATAGTCAAAATATTGGAAAAAATAATTAAAACTAAATGGGTAGAACACATAGAAAAACATGATATAATATCAGACAGACAGTATGGTTTTCGATCTGGAAGATCCTGTGTAACGAATTTACTCAGTTTCTATGATCGAGCCACAGAGATATTACAGGAAAGAGATGGTTGGGTTGACTGCATCTATCTGGACCTAAAAAAAAAAGGCTTTTGACAGAGTTCCACATAAGAGGTTGTTCTAGAAATTGGAACATATTGGATGGGTGACAGGAAAGCTTCTAACATGGATGAAAAATTTCCTAACTGATAGAAAAATGAGGGCTGTAATCAGAGGCAAGGTATCGGATTGGAGGAATGTCACAAGTGGAGTACCAGGTGTGGCCGGGCACCCACAGGTCTGAGCGGGCACCCACAGGTCTGACCGAGCACCCACAGGTGTGAGCGAGCACCCACAGGTGTGAGCGAGCACCCACAAGTGTGAGCGAGCACCCACAGGTCTGAGCGAGCACCCACAGGTGTGAATAAGCACCCACAGGTGTGAGCGAGCACCCACAGGTGTGGCGAGCACCCACAGGTCTGAGCGAGCACCCACAGGTGTGAATAAGCACCCACAGGTGTGAGAGAGCACCCACAGGTGTGGCGAGCACCCACAGGTGTGAGCGAGGACCCCCCGGGTGTGAGCGAGCACCCCCCGGGTTTGAGCGAGCACCCCCCGGGTTTGAGCGAGCACCCACAGGTGTGAGCGAGCACCCTCAGGTGTGAGCGAGCACCCACAGGTGTGAGCGAGCTCCCACAGGTGTGATCGAACACCCACAGGTGTGAATAAGCACCCACAGGTCTGAGCGAGCACCCACAGGTGTGAGCGAGCACCCACAGGTGTGAGCGAGCACCCACAGGTGTGAGCGAGCACCCACAGGTGTGAGCGAGCACCTACAGGTGTGAGCGAGCACCCACAGGTGTGAGCGGGCACCCACAGGTGTGAGCGGGCACCCACAGGTGTGAGCGGGCACCCACAGGTCTGAGCGGGCACCCACAGGTCTGAGCGGGCACCCACAGGTGTCAGCGAGCACCCACAGGTGTGAGCGAGCACCCACAGGTGTGAGCGAGCACCCACAGGTGTGAGCGAGCACCCACAGGTGTGAATAAGCACCCACAGGTCTGAGCGAGCACCCACAGGTGTGAGCGAGCACCCACAGGTGTGAGCGAGCACCCACAGGTGTGAGCGAGCACCCACAGGTGTGAATAAGCACCCACTGGTCTGAGCGAGCACCCACAGGTGTGAATAAGCACCCACAGGTCTGAGCGAGCACCCACAGGTCTGAGCGAGCACCCACAGGTCTAAGCGAGCACCCACAGGTCTGAGCGAGCACCCACAGGTGTGAGCGAGCACCCACAGGTGTGAGCGAGCACCCACAGGTGTGAGCGAGCACCCACAGGTGTGAGCGAGCACCCACAGGTCTGAGCGAGCACCCACAGGTGTGAGCGAGCACTGACAGGTGTGAGCGAGCATCCACAGGTCTGAGAGAGCACCCACAGGTCTGAGCGAGCACCCACAGGTGTGAGCGAGCACCCACAGGTCAGAATAAGCACCCACAGGTCTGAGTAAGCACCCACAGGTCTGAGCGAGCACCCACAGGTCTGAGTAAGCACCCACAGGTCTGAGCGAGCACCCACAGGTGTGAGCGAGCACTCACAGGTGTGAGCGGGCACCCACAGGTGTGAGCGAGCACCCACAGGTGTGAGCGAGCACCCACAGGTCTGAGCGAGCTCCCACAGGTGAGCGAGCACCCACAGGTGTGAGAGGGCACCCACAGGTGTGAGCGGGCACCCACAGGTCTGAGCGGGCACCCACAGGTCTGAGCGAGCACCCACAGGTCTGAGCGAGCACCCACAGGTCTGAGCGAGCACCCACAGGTGTGAGCGAGCACCCACAGGTGTGAGCGAGCACCCACAGGTGTGAGCGAGCACCCACAGGTGTGAGCGAGCACCCACAGGTGTGAGCGAGCACCCACAGGTGTGAGCGAGCACCCATAGGTGTGAGCGAGCACCCACAGGTGTGAATAAGCTCCCACAGGTGTGAGCGAGCACCCACAGGTGTGAGCGAGCACCCACAGGTGTGAGCGAGCACCCACAGGTGTGAGCGAGCACCCACAGGTGTGAGCGAGCACCCACAGGTGTGAGCGAGCACCCACAGGTCTGAGCGAGCACCCACAGGTCTGAGCGAGCACCCACAGGTCTGAGCGAGCACCCACAGGTCTGAGCGAGCACCCACAGGTCTGAGCGAGCACCCACAGGTGTGAGCGAGCACCCACGGGTGTGAGCGAGAACCCACAGGTCTGAGCGAGCACCCACAGGTGTGAGAGAGCACCCACAGGTCTGTGCGAGCACCCACAGGTGTGAGAGAGCACCCACAGGTGTGAGCGAGCACCCACAAGTGTGGCGAGCACCCACAGGGGTGAGCGAGCACCCACAGATGTGAGCAAGCACCCACAGGTCTGAGCGAGCACCCACAGGTGTGAGCGAGCACCCACAGGTCTGAGCGAGCACCCACAGGTGTGAGCAAGCACCCACAGGTCTGAGAGAGCACCCACAGGTCAGAATAAGCACCCACAGGTCTGAGCGAGCACCCACAGGTCTGAGCGAGCACCCACTGGTCTGAGCTAGCACCCACAGATCTGCCCAAGCACCCACAGGTGTGAGCGAGCACCCACAGGTGTGAGCGAGCACCCACAGGTGTGAGCGAGCACCCACAAGTCTGAACAATTAAGCACCCACAGGTCTGCTCAAGCACCCACAGGTCTGCCCAAGCACCCACAAGTCTGAACAAGCACCCACAGGTCTGCCCAAGCACCCACAGGTGTGCCCAAGCACCCACTGGTGTGAGCAAGCACCCACAGGTGTGAGCGAGCACCCACAGGTCTGACCGAGCACCCACAGGTCTGAGCGAGCACCCACAAGTCTGCCCAAGCACCCACAGGTCTGCCCAAGCACCCACAAGTCTGAACAAGCACCCACAAGTCTGAACAAGCACCCACAGGTGTGCCCAAGCACCCACAGGTGTGCGCAAGCACCCACAGGTGTGCCCAAGCACCCACAGGTGTGCGCAAGCACCCACAGGTGTGCCCAAGCACCCACAGGTGTGCCCAAGCACCCACAGGTGTGCGCAAGCACCCACAGGTGTGCCCAAGCACCCACAGGTGTGCCCAAGCACCCACAGGTGTGCGCAAGCACCCACAGGTGTGCCCAAGCACCCACAGGTGTGCGCAAGCACCCACAGGTGTGCCCAAGCACCCACAGGTGTGCCCAAGCACCCACAGGTGTGCGCAAGCACCCACAGGTCTGCCCAAGCACCCACAGGTGTGCGCAAGCACCCACAGGTCTGCCCTATAACCCAATAATTTGAAAATAAAACTGTGTTTGTTGCTTGGGGCGAGTTTGGAGTGCCGTGGGGACCCCGATCAGTTCTAAATTGCAATATTTTAATTTAAACAGTGTCTCAGACCTGAGCTCTGGCGTGACTTGGGACACAGACTTCGCGGGAGATCAGATGTTGGAGTTAGTTGGAAGATTCGCACTATTTTAGGGGGCCTCGTAGCCTGGTGGATAGCGCGCAGGACTCGTAATTCTGTGGAGCGGGTTCGATTCCCGCACGAGGCAGAAACAAATGGGCAAAAGTTTCTTTCACCCTGAATGCCCCTGTTACCTAGCAGTAAATAGGTACCTGGGAGTTAGTCAGCTGTCACGGGCTGCTTCCTGGGGGTGGAGGCCTGGTCAAGGACCGGGCCGCGGGGACACTAAAGCCCCGAAATCATCTCAAGATAATCATCTCAAGAATCCCGTGGGCGGTGGTGTGAAGTATGGGTGAGTCATGACCGTCGAGTCAAATTCAGACTTGCTACATATATTTGTAGATTGAAATTACTTCTTATACCGAAAATATCAATTACTGAAAACGGCGATAGCTCGTATTTTTCGCTAAAGCTATCAACATAGATAGCGTTTAGATTATGTCTATTATAACCAAATTAAAAAATATAGCTGACGCTAAGGACAGTTAAGGCATGTTACTTGAAATATTAAGAATTTAACTTTTAAAATATAGTAACTTGTCTGGCGTTCTTGCAAGTAACAAAGTTTTCAATGTTTTTAATGTTTAAGAACATATCAAATCAAACAAACAAGCACATTGTACCGTGTATATAAACATCATGGATGATCTTGCATCAAAATACGTGTCGATACGAGAAATGAAAAAAGGAAATATAGCAATACGATAAATATCGTTTACTTTCAACCCTGGAATAACGGTCAATATACCAAGAATGTCATTGTGTAGTTAGGTGGTTCATATTTCAGCCTTCTCCCTAACTGCTGGAGGTGTTTCATGGTAAATTGACGCATTTAGGTCAATTTAGCAATCAAAAGTGAGGAGACAAAACGCTGTCAAAGAAAACTGTTCAAAAACAGGTCAAAGAAAACTCTGAAATATGGTAGACTTGGGGGAAACTGACCTAAAGGACAAGCACAGGATCCGTACCAGAATTTACCCGAGGACCTCGACGTGGACGGAAAGCCAGCGGCTTGTCAAAGGTCCCTCTATTTATCCAGATAATTTATTAGGCTGGATTTTAACATTAAACAGTATTTACGCATTTTTAGGTGTTTAGGCTGGCGGTAGTACAGTCGGGCTCCTCGACGCACAATCGAGAGTTCCGGATTCGATTCCCGTCCAGGACAGAAACGGCTGGCCACATTTCATTTCACCTCATGCCTCTATTCACCTAGCAGTCAATAGGTACTCAGGAGTTATTCACCTCTTGTGGGGTTCCATCCTGGTTGCCGTCAGTAATTCTGCCTTGGGGGGGGGGGGGCTTCGGGGGGTTAGGACCCCGATAAAAGCCTAACGTGTATAAATATACTGTGGCTTCCTGTCCCCCGACACAATGTATTATTATTACCGACGGTTTCAGCGGGTAGGCGGCTCCATCCCTTGATCGTCAGGAGGCATATAAAAAAAGTGGAAAATAACATTTCAAATAAAATAACATTAACGTAGTGACACGTAAATGTTGACCAACTTAGTACTTGGGATAAGAGGACGTGGAGCGAACTAAGAAACAATTCACCAATACAACTTCGTACTAATAGGATCCTAGACCCTAGGTCCTTGGGGAGAGTGCAAGGTGGTTTCTTGCGCTTCGAGGATAAATAAATATATCCTGTCAGGATTTCACACAAAAACACAAGCAAACGTAAACCGCTCAACAATATTGTATAGTGCCTCGCTGATGTCGAGCCGCCTGCTATCGCTGTACCTATCGATGATTTCTGTGTTTGTTAAGATTTCTCTGGCGATGGTCTGCTTGTGGGAAGAGATTATATGTTCCTTAAAATTTCACCAGAGAAATCTTAACAAACAACACAGAAATCATCGATAGGTACAGCGATAGCAGGCGACTTGACATCAGCGAGGCACTACACATTAAAAAGCCAACACCAGCAATCAACAGCCAATTAATGCATAACTATATTCTACCCACTTCAATGCACCGTATGGGCCAATAGGCCCTCGGCAGTTACTTTCATTCTCATGTACACACCTGGCCCAAACCAATAAAAAGCGAGAAATATGTCAAATGTTTCATACACAGTTCATCCAGTGTATCATAAATGTTGTTCATAAGTGTAGTGTTAAGTGTAAAGAAGTCTTTGAGAATGTAAGAAGCCTTACGAAACGCTTCTAAGCGTCAGATCATTAATAAAAAATGATTTTTGGAAAACTGATATTTTCATATACCCCCTATTAGACTATTTTACAGGAACTTCTTTTCCACAGCTCATAAAACGGAGGAAAGGGTCCTGAAAGATATTGTTAATAGAAACGTTATCCCTACAGACAAAAATCAGAGGATACAACTGACGATTTACTATAAAACCAGAAAAACGGCCAGCCTACTCATGAGAAACTCTCCAGACACAAAGCAGAACGCTTTAAAAGAGACCAACGTCGTCTATGCCTTCAAATGCCCACTTGGGGACTGTAAGCTCCAAAAAACCCAGTATATAGGCAAGACAACAACATCTCTTTCTAGGCGTTTAACGATGCATAAGCAACAGGGCTCCATTAAGGAACATATAATCTCTTCCCACAACCAAACCATCGCCAGAGAAATCCTAGTAAACAACACTGAAATCATCGATAGATACAGCGATAGCAGGCGGCTTGACGTTTGCGAGGCACTACACATTAAAAAGTCAACACCAGCAATCAACAGGGAATTAATGCACAACTATATTCTACCCACCTCAAGACTCCGCTCCAATATAGAAGCATCAAGAAATATGGACCAATAGGCTTTCTACAATCACTTCCATTCAATACCCATTGTTTCGTGTTCTGTCTTGTGTTGATGAAATTAATACCTTATTAATACCACCTCACCCCATTCACCTCACTCAAATGTAGATATAAACAAATCGGAGACGTGTAAGTTCTAGATGTAAGTAAGTTCGGAGATGTGTAAGTTCTAGATGTGTAAGTTCTAGATGTGTAAGTTCTAGATGTGTAAGTTCTAGATGTGTAAGGGCCGGTTCTGTCGAAACAAGACAGGTTCTTGTAACAATAAAAGGACCTCGCATCAACACTCTGAGTGTTGGCATCTATGGTCAATTCATGCTGAGACTGTACAACCCAGAACCCATGCGCTGTTACAGGTGTCAGCGCTTCGGCCACCACAAAGATGGCTGCAGAGGCCCGGAACGATGTGGTGTATGTAGCGAGCTCCACAACACCGACATATGCAAGAATCTGCACAAAGAAGGCAGACAAACGAAAGCAAAATGCCCGAACTGCGGGGATACACATCACGCCTGGAACAAACGATGTCCAGAAAGGGTAAAAAGATTACTAGCTTTCGGATCAACCCAGCAACCCAAAGTAACTACTTCGAGACCCCAATCGACCAGACCCTCGGTAAAAAGCCAGTGGTACACCCCTCGGCAAGTCCGAATAAATGAAGATCAGCAACAGTCTGGCGCGCCAGGTCCTTCTGGTGTGGGCAAGGACGGGGCCTCCAACAACTGGAGGGGGCAGGGGGGCGCTGCTCCACTGGGAGACAGCAACAGAATGGATCGGGGCGGCAGGGCGAACATGCCTGCCGTTGCCTCCGGGACCTCCCAGGCAGGAATGATGATCCCTGCATCATCGGGTGCCTCAGTGGCTGGATGTAGCAGGGGCGCTTCGGCCCAACCACGAGTCTCCTCACCCACCAAGAAGACACAAACCGTCGGGAAAACCAGTACTATAAAAACCATGGACTCAATGATTCCACTATAAACGGAAAAATGGACAATCTCAAAATTATACAATGTAATATTCAAGGATTCAAAAGCAAAGCACAAACACTCAGAGCAGTGCTTCTCAAGGATAGCATTGATATTGTTCTACTCCAAGAAACACTCATCAGGACTGGCAGATTTATCAATATCCCAGAATATCAAGGATTCCACTGCCCTATGGCACAAGGTGGCACCAGAGGCATTTCAATTCTAGTAAGAAATCATATCAATGCCACGGCAGTCACAGACCTGCCCAACTGTGGCGAGAACGTCGAAATTATGGGAGTTAAGCTCACTATGAGGAACTCAACGCTGTCCATCTTCAATGTTTACAAGAGCCAGAGAGAACACGACATGGATCTCTCAACAATCTTTGAAATAGCAGTCACTACACCTGCTATCATCTCTGGCGACTTCAACGCTCATAGTGAATTACTTCTTGATTCACCAAGAACCGACGCCAACGGAAGACATATTGAACATCTTTTGGATGAAGTGCCAGAAATCAGTCTGCTTAATTCGGCGGAACCAACTCACACTGGTGGGGGGGGGGGGAGGAGGGGTAGCTGGTGGGGGGGGAGGAGGGGTAGCTGGTGGGGGGAAGTTGGATCTCACGTTTGTTTCCACCAGTATTTATGAGTTGTGTCATTGGTCAGTGGATCATGTTCTGACCAGTGACCACTTTGCTACAAGAACAGTTATTAATATAGCACTACCTCCTAGACCTCCAGCTCCCGAGCCCGGATGGAACTTTATCAAGGCAGATTGGACAAAGTTTCAGGAAGCTCTCGAAACTTGGCACCAAAACTACACTCCTCCTGACTCCTGACAACACCGAAGAAATGGAAAAAGATTTAGTAAATGCAATACATAGAGCAGCAAATCACGCCATCCCCAAGAGGAAAACAATGACCCAACAACACAAGGACCATTGGTATTACTGTGATCAAAGAGCTCCATAACAGACTAAACCGTGCACGAAAGAATTTCAGAAGAGATAGACCCGAAGCTAATCTAGGACTTCTTAGAGCTGTCCGAGATCATGTGCACGAAGAAACAGCAAAAATCCAAGAAGATAAATGGCTCGAGTGGTGTGCCAAGCTAAATCAGCATACGTCCTTGGGCGACATCTGGAGGCAGATCAACATGGCCAAAGGAAAATCGTCTCCTGCTCCGCCGCATCATGTTCAGCCAGAGCAAGAAGCAGAAAGGTTACCAAATCTATTTGCTTCAAGAGCCAGTTCCACTCAACTTCCTCAAGCAACTCTGACTCACCAACAAAGACTTCAAGCAGCAAGATGGAAAAAAAATAGATGATGCTTTAGCCTTACCTGACGAACTAGACCAACCTTTCAATCTAAAAGAACTCAGAAGTGCTACAAAGAAAACTAAAAATACAGCTCCAGGCGAGGACAAACTCACAACATGCTAGCCAAGCTAGGAGAAAAGGGTGAAGAAGCCTTCTTGAATCTCATCAACAGAGTATGGGTGACAAGAACACCACAGTCTCCGTGGTGTAGTGGTAAGACACTCGCCTGGCGTTCCGCGAGCGCTATGTCATGGGTTCGTATCCTGGCCGGGGAGGATTTACTGGGCGCAATTCCTTAACTGTAGCCTCTGTTTAACGCAACAGTAAAAGTGTACTTGGATGAAAAAACGATTCTTCGCGGCGGGGATCGTATTCCAGGGACCATAGGATTAAGGACTTGCCCGAAACGCTACGCGTACTAGTGGCTCTACAAGAATGTAACAACTCTTGTATATATCTCAAAAAAAAAAAAAAAAAAAAAAACGACCACACTCTTGGAACAGTGCAATTATAGTTCCCATTCCAAAACCTAAAGACCCAGGAAATCCAAGACCCATCTCATTAACAAGCTGTCTGGCCAAACCTGCGGAAAGAATGGCTCTTAATCGAATTGAATGGAAAGCCAATCCACTACACCAAAACATGTTTGCTTACAGAAAAGGTGTTGGAACCACAGAATGCCTTACCTCCCTCCTGGATAATATCAATGACAAACCTGGAATCCTTATTTTTCTAGACCTTGAAAAAGCCTTCGAGTTAGCCAGTGCTCCACCTACACTGTGCTGCCTTGTGGATAAGGAAATCAAAGGACACGCTCTTGCCTTTGCCAAAGGAAGCCTGCTTAACCGAGAAGCTAAAGTCAAATTCCAAGGAAAAACATCGACCTCAAAGAGGCTGGAAAATGGAACTCCGCAGGGAGGAATACTGAGCCCCTTCCTCCTCAACTGTCTCATGGAACAATTCATGAAGCTCAAGCTACCAAAAGCCAAACATCTTAACTATGCAGACGACTGTGTGGTCATCATCAATGGCAAAGGTGCAAGGAACCATGCACAAAAATGCCAAGATATTATCAGCAGGGAAGCGGAACGCATAGCAGTGAAAATAACAGCAATAAAACAAGAGCTATGGCCGTTAAAATGAGAACTCAAGACATCAGACTGGCAATACAAGGACAAGAAATTGAGTGGGTTACCTCTTTTCAATACCTAGGAGTCATAATAGACAACCAGTTGAAATTCACTCAAGAAATTGAATATCTTCGGCAACGCTGTAAAGCCAGAAACTCAGCTTTGCGCTCTCTGACCAGTCTTAGAGAGGGTGCATCTCTACCAGTACTCAAAATGTACTACGTTCAAGCAGTTAGGTCACTCATCGACTACGCTGCTCCTGCTCTTACATCCCTCAGTGATAACCAATGGGAGAAACTGGAAGTGTCTCAAAATGATGCTCTGAGAACAATGCTGGGAGCACCTATATGGACGCGTAGAGAGAACCTTAGAATGGAAACCAACTTACCAACATTAGAAAACAGGATGAAACAAAGGATAGTCACCATAATAGGAAAACTTACTGCAACAACACCAGACTGTCAAAGACAGCATACAGAGATCCTTTCAGAAAAACCTACAGTATAGAACAAGCTCATGGATGGATAATGTGGTCAAGATTTTAGAGAAAATGGACCTGAAATGGACCATTAAAAACAAAGGGGAAGATAGACCATATCAACACTTTCGACAGCCTCCTCCATGGGAAGAATCAGTCCATCAGAAGAATCAGAATCAGAAGAATCAGTTTAGCAGTCTCCGTGGTGTAGTGGTAAGAGACTCGCCTGGCGTTCCGCGAGCGCTATGTCATGGGTTCGTATCCTGGCCGGGGAGGATTTACTGGGCGCAATTCCTTAACTGTAGCCTCTGTTTAACGCAACAGTAAAAGTGTACTTGGATGAAAAAACGATTCTTCGCGGCAGGGGATCGTATTCCAGGGACCATAGGATTAAGGACTTGCCCGAAACGCTACGCGTACTAGTGGCTCTACAAGAATGTAACAACTCTTGTATATATCTCAAAAAAAAATCGAGTCTAAAGATAATCATTGAAAGATTACCAGTTAAAAAATCAGCATGTGACCCTCAGAGGCTCAAGGAAGTAATAGAGCAACAAATGGAAACTATCTCAAGACCCACAACGACTCACATCTTCACAGACGGGTCAGTTGATCAAGAAAAATGTTGTGCTGGGGCAGCAGTTTACACTACCAACCATGAAGCTTACTGGAGCATGAACAGTGGGTGCTCAACATTGTAGACAGAATTATATGCCCTGAAGGAGGCAATAAACTATACAATTGAGAATAATTTACATGATGTCATCATTCATACAGACTCTAAATCTTCGCTCCAGGCATTGTTATTCAGTCAGCACAGAGACAATATACAACTCCTCACAGAAGTCCAACATATAGGAAAAGACGCCCATAATCTAGGGCTGTCAATCACCCTAAATTGGATACCACGTCACATTGGCATAGATGGTAATGAAAAGGCAGACTCACTAGCAAAAACTGCCACTGCTCTACCTGTTGTACAGGTTCAAATACCTCCAAGTTTCTCACAGATAAAGGAGCAAATCAAGAAGAAAATATTCTCAACTATCATAAGTCGCCACAGAGCCAAAGTAGCGGAAGGAAGATCCACTGCGATATGGTACAAGCAAGCCACTGGTTACTCCTCTTTCAAGCCTGGCAAAAAGATATCCAGAGACACTGCAGTAGCTATACACAGACTCAGACTTGGGTACAAGTGCTGCTGGGAGGTAATGAACCCAATAGTTAAAGAGTGTCACATCTGTGAAACTGAGGCAGAGGCGCCACTATTGCACTACTTACTGGACTGTGAAGCTACTGAAGCCCTGACCATCAAACTCAACATTAATCCAACGACAGCAGGAGCATTAGATGCACATTCCACCGCGACTACAACGATTAGAAAAGCCGTTGAGGAATAAGACTCATTAGTGAGCATTCTGCATCTACATCCGCCACCAAGATAATGTTATTAAAACAAGATTAAAACCAGTGCACTAAAACAGAAGCGACAAATAAACAGGGAAAAAGGAGAAGTTCTCTCCTCCATTTTAAACTTAGACCCAAATATCACAGGAAAAAGGTTATCATGTATATCACCAAACTCAATTACGGGCTCACCATAGCCCGTGCTACATGGACACTCCGTCCTGAATAGCTAAATCTTTAACAACAACAACAACATGTAAGTTCTATTCAGTTGTGTATGTGTAAACTAAAGTCTTTGAAAATGTAATAAGTTTTACGAAACGCGCTCAAGTGTCGCGTCAGACTAGAAATAAAAATGAATTTTGGAGAATTGATTTTTGAATTACCACCAACAGTGAGATAGAGAAAATTCGTGTTAGAATTATTAATCTTACTTTTTCGGTCATATTTAATATATATATATTATATTATATATAATATATATATATATATATATATATATATATATATATATATATATATATATATATATATATATATATATATATATATATATATATATATAAAGGTATACCCAAGTTACGCAATTTCTTCTCGTGAATAAGTCTACATTTTTCAATCCTTTTATCATTATAGTTTTCATATTTACATTTTAAGGATGCAAAATCAACCCAGGGAACCAAGATCTTGAATTTCTCCAAGTTCACGTGCAATTCACTTTTCAACTTATTTACCCACTTCTGCTTTTCAGAAATTTCAAAGTCCAACAATCTTAATAACCAAGAATTATATTCACTTGTCAACGCAAATTTGTCGGAATACACTTTAAACCTGAGGAATCTTGGGACCAAACGATGCGTCTACAGGTTTGTAGGAATTCCAGATCCAAGTGAGCCTTCTTAACTGCGAAATCCACTTTCTCTATTCTTCTGTATAACGTAACTACAGGTCTTCCGTATCGTTTTAATAAAATATTTATGATCGATGTTCCCTTCGGGAATCTTAAATTTAAGATGAATAGGAAAACCAGGGATATACTGAACATCTTGTTTCAGAATCTTTACTTTAAAAAACATAACGTTTCGAATACTTCTCGTATTCATCATCAGATCTAAAAGAAAAACAGAAGTCACAGTCAAATAGCTGGTAAACAAAGAACTCATACTGAATATAATTGTCTATCAAAGAAAGGAAAAAGCTTAAAAAACAAAACACTTAAGCGCACTTAAAGTGATCAATACAAATAAAACTTATTAACTGTCACATATATTAAAACTAATTTAAAATCCATTAAACTACAAGATGAAATTTATAACTACTAAAACAACCATTCTATTAAACTTACGTGAAGTGATCAGAAGTGAAACTTGATACATAACACATAGATACTAAACACTATAACAAATATTTATATAATGACTACAAATCTACAAAAAATATATGTAAAATACAAACAGAATAAACGACAATTATAAAGTACTAACCAAAATCATATAAAAACTCAAATATTAAATAAAATTAAATACCAAAAAAAGTATTATATATCCTAAATAAAAGATTATATTAATGTACAATGTTAAGACTTGAAATAAGTAAGAAAGGGCAAAGACATGGTAAACTAAACAAAATTAAACTACCAAAATGAACTAAAAATCAAATTACAGGGCCTACTATGCACTATACAGTGTACAATTGAACAGCTGAAAGGTTGCTATTTAACAGAGGCCGCAGCTCCTTTATATATAAGGATTCCATTACCGTCAAATCTGACTGGCCATTCATACAAGTGTCCAGAATTTTAAAATCAGATTCCAGCAGAGAATGATCAAACTCATAACAATGGTTTCTATATATATATAGAAATAAAGTTTATATATATATATATATATATATATATATATATATATATATATATATATATATATATATATATATATATATATATATATATATATATATATATATATATATATATATATATATATATATATATATATTGGTGTATACTGGCAGCAGGTTTTCTTTCAAACATGTTTCATTGAATATGACCGCATATTCTGTATTTATTATTTTCTGGTTTAGGGCTTCTATCCCTCTAACTATTTTCTTAGCATCAGGGCTTAATTGAAATAGGAGTTCTCCAAAACTCATTTTCGTACTTTTAAGGTGAAGAAAAGAAGTGATTTACTATAGAGTGTATTACACTTATTTGTATAATTTGTATTATATTAAATTAAAGTATTATATTATATTAAAGTGTATTACACTTTATTTGTATATATTTGTATATATATATATATATATATATATATATATATATATATATATATATATATATATATATATATATATATATATATTATTTAAATATTAAATATATATATATATTATTATTAAATATATTATTAAATATAAAAGTATTTGTGTGTACGTCTGATAACAACTACTTGTGAAGGAGGAAATGTATATGTTTACCTCTCAGAATGTTTGGTAATGTTTATTGTTTGTGATGTGTGTCTATGTATATATTAACACGTTGTACTGAACGGGGTGAGAATAGCTTCAGCTACCTCATCCCTTTGTGTGTATTTTACCTCAATAAACTTATTTCAATTTCATTTCATACTGCCGATCCGCGGCGAAGGTGAAGCAAGCTCCTAGCGCTACATGACTTTCGCTTTTCAGTGGACTCAGCGTACTAATACCGACGTAGCAGGGTACCTTTGAACCTCCTGAGGCTTCATTTTTTATTGACGAATGTTTCTACAGTGTTACAATATCCCTGTGTCTTCACAAGGGTGCATGGGTATATATGTTCAATTAGTATTAAGCTTTAGTCATTTAAGTTTTTCATGCCTGAAACGCTTTGCGTAATAGTGGCTTTAGGCATTGTGTGTACTAGCTCTATCTATAAATCCATCACTCTTTGTAATATCTCTTGTATGTATGTACCTTACCTAAATAAACATTTGATTTGATATATTGTGCAATTTACATATGATGTTATACATTGGTTGATTATAGGTGTACATGTATTTAATATGCATTAGTATATATAAGTTTACATAGTTTACAATGTACATGGGTTAGTATTTAATCTTTATTTACCTAGGTTTATAAGATTGTAAAGGAATACAGTTTACATGGTTCGCCTATAGGTTTATAAGATTGTAAAGGAACACAGTTTACATGGTTCGCCTATAGGTTCGTCTCATTCCTGCTGCCAGCTCCGCGTGTTTTTCTTCTTATCGTAATCTTGCCTCTTCAAAAGCGTCCGGGCCATTCTCGAAGGGACAAGTGACGTCACTCAGCATCACCTCCCAGTTCTTCTCTAAAACAATGTCAGGTCTGAGCACGTTGTTTGTACCCGGGACTTGTTAGTTAGTGGATATTATCTTCCAGTGTCTTCCTTCCGAGGCCCTCACGATGCGCTCAACCAGCGCGCTATGTCGCTGAATCATCGCATTTGAAAGTCTCAGGCAATGGTTGGTGACGTGGGGTAGGGTTTCATATGGATGGTGACATCTCCTACTCCGATTGATGATTGATGAAGATTAAGCCACCCAAGAGGTGGCACGGGCATGAATAGCCCGTAAGTGGTGGCCCTTTTGAGCCATTACCAGTATCAAAAGATGATACTGGAGATCTGTGGAGGCGCAACTGCACCCTGCGTGACGGGAGGTGTCTCCCGGACCAAGTGGTGACCAAATGGTGTCCTACACCGTTGGTCCACGTTGATGTTAAACCGGCGGGCCCCGTTTAGAGGGAGTAGGTTCAGACGTGCCCTGTGAATGAACCGCCAGTCTGCAAAGGTGGTGAAGGCCCCGTCTCGAATGAACGCGGATGAGGCTCGCTCTTTTCCCACTTGTTCCATGACTTTTCCTTGATCTGGCTTGCTCCTCAGGCTGTCGTCGCGTAGGCCTCTATGATGGTTCCTGATATTCCTTGCGACTATTGTTCTTTGTGGGACATTGTTCTCTCCCCACAACAGACTTCCAACGCATCTCCGTCTGTGGACCGCTTAGTTTGCATCCTCCCAGATGAGTTATGAGCTCTTGACCACAGCGTCTCATGTCCAGAGGGTCTGTTCAATTTCGTCCTTTGACAGGTACTGGCAGACGTTTTCCAGAGTTGCTTCCTGGCGACTTCTGCGTGACGTTACTCTCTTGCAGTCGTCCCTGGCAATATTCCTCGTCTCTAGATCCGACGTGGTGAGTAGTTTAAATGTCGAGTCTATGATGAATATGTCAGAGTCTTCTGCGGCGAGGGGGATGCCCCACGAGCCTGCTGCACTCTTTCCAAACAGGTATCCATTGGTTGCCCGCTGTGGTAGGTATAGGGTTTCTTTTATTAATGGTCGTAGTCGGTCATCTAGTTCTTGCCATTCGCCCTTCCTTAGTTGCCAAGTTCTCATGGCAAACACAGTTGTTGGGAAGACGAAGGACTTCATGGCATCTATCCTCAGCCAGGGAGCCAATTTGCTTATCATTATGGCGACTCCCAACTGCTTAAACTCTTCGATGGCGTTGGCGTTCGGAAGGAGGTGGAAACCTACTGGTCTGCCGAGGAGTTTGGTTTCCTCCTCATCTTGTCTGCTGGCAATTTGCGCTTCCCCGATCGTAAATATGGAGTTTCGCATTCCTCTTGGTTGTCGCCCAGACATGTGCATTGACGAGCATTTCCTTGAGTTTAAGTTTCAACTCTTCGCAGGCTGCAGAGGTAATGTCAATGAGGCTCTGTAGGCCTTCCACAGTCCTGGATAGCAGGGTTATATCATCTGCATAGGCAAGGGGAAAATCCTGTTTTGCAGTTTGTTAAGGAAGAGGACCCATCTACAGATGATCCTGTTTCTCCTTGAGAGCTGGGTCCGCTTGTAGTCCGGTGTTGATGATTGTCCTCAGTATGGGTTCAATGGCGATGTTGAATAATAGGCCACTGATGGGGCATCCTTGCCTGACCCCACAGTCAGCTGGGATATCGGTCGTTTCACCACTCGCAGTTTGAATTTTGGTGGAATTTCCTCTTGTAATGCCCTGGATCACCGTGACGAAGTCTGCTCCCACGCCCATCCGTGTGAGGGAGGCGTTGATGAGCTCTAATGGCACGGAACCAAAGGCGTTTGTGAGGTCAAGTGACGCAATGCAAATATCTTTATTGCTGTCCCGTACCTCGTCAAGGTAGTGTTGGATAATGTAATTGTGCTCAAGGACCCCGTCTGATGCCATAAATCCTTTTTGCGCAGAGCACAGAGCCTGATTTTGCTCAATCCATTTCCTCAGTCTTGCAGCCAGTACTCCTGTGTATAACTTGTAAATTGTCCTACACAGGGCAATGGGCCGCCAATTGTTGATCTCTTGTGGGTCACCATCCTTGGGTATGAGAATAGTTCGTGATGTTTTCCAATCTTGGGGGATCCTCTTCTGTTGTAGGCAGATGTTGAAGATCGCTGCTATCACCTTACAGTCAGGGTCAGCCTGCTTCCAGTGTCTCTAGGTGATTCTGTCGTTCCCTGGGGCACTGTTTTCAGCCCTCATAAGCCTGACCTCCACTTCCCCTTCTCTGATTGGGTCCAGGTTAAGTTCGGCGCGATCTTCCTGCGCTTCAGGGATGGATTGGAGTGCTTCCGGGTCTTCAAGTGGTGGCTGGGCTGCCAATACCTCCGAAAAGTGCCGCTCTATTACTTCACACGGGATATCACAGCGGCGACTTTCCCCTGATGTGATCAGCCTTACTGCCCTTCGTCGGTTTCTTCTGTAAAGGCGTTGGATCGCCTTGCAGTCGTTGACATCGATGGCTGAGGGGGCTGGTCTACTGTCGTCTGTCCGGATGTTGCAGTGGGCTTCAACCGCCTCTGTAATTTCTTTCAGGAGGCTCGAGAACTCGTCCCAGTCCGGGGAGCGTAGCAATTCCAGCAGTGGACCGTAGAAGGGTTCTAGTGCCCAATCTTGGGTTGCCTCATCTGGTTGCTGTTGTGGCTGGTCAGCTTCGTCTGGTTCTTAATCTAGCCGTACTGCCTCATCACCGTTGTCGTGTATTTGTGACTCATCAAGTATTCTATCATTATTATCATCGTCATTAGCTTCTGGGGAGGCCCGGGCTTCGTCCTCAGGCCCTGTGGGATCGGGATAGGTAGGAGAGGGATGTTGGGGGAAAGGAACCTGTATCACAATGGGTGATAGAGGGGGGGGGGTGGTCGGTGAGGCTGTGGGTGCTGAAGAGGGGGTAGGATTGGTGGAGGATGGTACTGGGGATAAAGGAATAGGTGATGCAGGTTCAGGGATAGGGTTGATGGGTGTGGGGGGGATAGGGTATCAGGGCGCTGAGGTGCTGGTTCAGGTGCTGGGTTGCGGGGTGGCGACCTTCCCTCTTGATCCTGTTGGATGTCATTCCGTCGCTCCTGGCCAGTTCGTCTCACGTGGCTCATGGCTCATTTTCCCTATGACTGAATTGCATGAAAAGTCGCAATTCGGTCTGTTACATGGGAACGCCAACTGGACGTTGCCATCCTGTCTCGCTGCCACAATTCCTTGAAGCCGGGCACATGAATGGGTAGACGGTGTTTGTCATTACTGCTGTCAGACTCATTCTGAACCCTCCTGAATGTATAGCGCCTGTTCCGGGGTCTTTGGGAGAGAGGGCTGTCCCAGAAGTCTCGGTCGTCGCTGGCGCCGACCCCCGAAACCGTCTCCTGGACCGTGGCTGTCTGGGAGTCGTCGCTGGGGTCGGCCCTGGTGGTGGAAATCTTGGTGTAGTTAGGGCCGGCCCTCAGGGGTGTGTTGCCGGCACCAGCCCTTAAGGGCTTGTTGTTGGCATCTGTTTCTGGTCTCGTGTCGCTGGTGCCGACCCCCCCGAATAGTCTCCTGTACTGTGGTCGTCCGGGAGTCGTAGCTGGGGTCGGCCCTGGTGGTTGATGTCTTGGCACTGCCAGGGCTGGCCCTCAGGGGTGTATTGCCGGCACCAGCCCTCAGTTGCTTGTTGGTGGAGCCAGTCCTAGGGCTTGAGTCGCTGGAGCCGACCCCGGGGCTTGAGTCGCTGGTGCCGACCCCGGGCGTCGAGCTGGACCTCTTACTGGCCAGGGGCCGGATTCAGGAAGGTACTTACGAAGGTTTTTCCTCTTAGCTAAGAGCGTTTTCCGTCTTAGCGCCTTCGTGGCGGCTACGTCCGTATTCAATTAACTCCCCTAAGTGGAAAAACCTTCGTAAGTTCATTCCGGGATTTAAGTGTGGTTTCGACCAGCTCGTAGCTTTACGTAAACTGGATATAAGTCATTTTTTCTCTACTACATAACACTGGGATCGATTTATAATATTGGAACATGACCATAATATTATAGCTGGTGAATCTAGTGAAGAGGAGTCCTTCGTGTTAGTTATATATGCATTCTCTGCTTGAAACTTGAAGTAAATATGTGTTTGATGATAGTAGAATTAGTTTTATAATAGCAAGATATTATACCAGTAGTTATTAAGTAAATAAACACTGGTGAACATGAAATATGAGAGAAGGTGATGAGCCCTGCCTGATGGGATCATTTACTATCACCAAATGCCCCTGTTCACCTAGTAGTAAGGGTGTACCTTAGCTATACATACCCATTTCTAATGTATTTAGTTTGGTTTTATTTTGAAATTAAATCTGGGTGAGACATCAAATAAAAATATGCTGCACAAATGATGTTAGGTAAGGAGAAGGGTAAAAATGTCAAAAACTTTATTCATTGAATACTTAAAGCTATAATTATGACTATATAGACTACTAAAAAAGAGAGAGGGAAGTAGGGGTCCAAGACCTCTTCCTGTTACACAATTTGGGCGTGGAACAAGTAATTATCAAAAGAAGGCACCATGCCGGGAAGGCTATGTAGCAGTAAGGCAGTGAGGTGAGGCAGCTACTTATTTGAGAAATGCTTATTTTATTTACCTTATAAGCTGAGGCAACTTATTTTATTTGAGGAATACTCAGCTGATTCCTTTACATTTAGCATGGAACAAATTTGTGTCCAAGACCTCTTCCTGTTACTCAATTTGGCTGTGTGCAACCAAACTAGAAGTGCTCTACAAATCAAGGGACCCAGAATGTGGAATGACCTCCCGAATCATGTCAAAGGCTGTACCTCTCTCAACCAGTTTAAGAGTTAAACCAAGTACTGCCTAATTAACTCCATGTAACCTAACTTATCTCCTAAATGTCAACCCATGTCTTGCTATTTTTTAAACAACGCTGTTCACCAACATGTGCAATTGCTGATTTATGCTATGTTAACCCCCTTTTTGTATTTTTTATTCCTTCTTTCAACACAATTTATACCTAATCTCGATTGCTATTAAGTTTTAGTCTGTGTTTTTTTCCCCCCACACCTTGCCCGAAATGCTATGAGTATTAGTGGCTTTAGGTATTGTATGTACTAGCTCTGTCTATAAATCCAACATTATGTTTGTAAATCAACTGTATGTACTTTTCCTGAATAAAATGTATTTATTATTTATTTTTTAATCAGTAAGTATTAAAAGAAGGCACCAAGCTGGGAAGGCTATGTAGCACCATTGTGTGTAACAATAAACCAATTTTTTTTTAACAAATAATGCACCTGTATGGGAAAACAAATCCTGTCAGCTGTAAAAATATTGATGCAGTTATTTAAATGAAAAATATAATGAAAGAAATATTACTGGTTATTTTATCCTATCTTTTTGTACTGTACAGTATATCCAAGGAAGTGAAAAATTAAGACATAATGCACAATTTAATGAATGATTAGCATGGATTAGCAGTTCAAAAGAAATATGACTTGTATTACATATCAACATGAGATCTTAATGATCCATGGTCAACATGATTTAATAAGGATAATACAGTACTGTATTTGTAATAATACAAACTATAATTTAAAATCTTTATTACTGATTTTTTTTATTAAGAAGATTAGGTATACACAGCAATGTGCTGCTACCCTATTCTATATGGAATATTACACAGTGTAGATAAAAAACTAGCTATAAGTTTATCTAATACTCCCATCTCACAGGATGGTTAGACATACTGTACATGGAATCAATTTAGAAAATACCAGCCTCAATACAAAAAACAAATCAACTCTGACTAAACAACTCTAAGCAATTTTCACAAGAGGTAAGCACTGAATCATGGAAACATTATATTATAATTACTCTTACCAGTTTCTACAAAACTCCTCTCAAACAATGTATTTTTAAACATGTTTATGTATACACAGCAATGTGCTGCTTCCCTATTCTGTATAAAGGACCACACAGTGTAGATCAAGAACCAGCTACAAGCTCATCCAACATCCTCACCTCACAGGATGGCCAGTCATACATGGAATTAGGAGAGAACAAAATACTTAATGCTGATCTATTAGCCTCCACTGGCAAAATCTGGGTGCAGCACAAGAATATCTTCCAATATTCCTGAGTGTATGAAGTAATTACAGAGCTCAAAGTACCTCATACCATTTGGTATGAAGTCACTGATAACAGGACAATCACAGATATAGTGTTGGAGAGTATGTTCTCTCAAGTAGGACTGAAAACAGATGTTTTTTTTTCCACCAAGAGGGCTATAAACCCATGGAACCGCCTACCCGCTGAAGCCGTAAATGCCAAATTCCAGCTAAAAAATAACATTAATTCAATTGGCGGGCCCTTTAACAAGCCGCCGGCTTTCTGTCCTCTTCGAGGCCACTAGATAGTTAGTGGCCCTTGAGTAAATTCAGTAAATATATACAATAATTGTCAGCGCATCTTCCGAGCAACAAGGACAGCTACACAGTATCTCTTAGAATTACGTAGGTAAACAACAAATGTAACATATTTGTTTACTACAATGTCGGTGCTGCTGTAGAAGTTGAAAAAACATTGTTTTACTTCGAAATATACTAATTTTATAAGAAAATTCGACGTAAATAGGAGGCAGTAGAGCTCCTATAAGCCAGCGCTAAATCTTCAATATGAAGAATGTTGCTGCTCTCTGATTGGCCAAACGAAACACAGTAGTGACCTCTATCGGCACGCAGGTGAACCAACAAGTTTCTTCCTAAGTATACCTTATTGACTCGCACCTAAGCATCTTCTTAGGGCGCACTTAGGAACCTTCGTAGCAAACCCACTTACGAAGAAATACACAGAGCTTCCTGAATCTAGGTCCAGGGGCCAGATTCACGAAAGCACTTAAGCAAGTACTTACGAACGTGTACTTCCTCAATCTTTGACGGCTTTGGTTACATTTATTAAACAGTTTACAAGCGTGAAAACGTTCCATTAAACTGTTGTTATTGTTATAAACAGCCTCCTGGTGCTTCGGGGCTCATTAACTGTTTAATAATTGGAAACAAAGTCGCCAAAGATTGAGACAAGATGGACAGGTTCGTAAGTGCTTGCGTAAGTGCTTTCGTGAATCTGGCCCCAGGTCGCTGGAGCCGATCCCAGAAGCTGATGTGATTAAGTCGCTAAAGCCGACCCCAGATGTAAAACTGTAGAACGGCGTCCTAGCTGGAGTCGTCCTCGGGGCTGTCATCGCTGATGATGGCCGTCTCATCAGAGACCAGTTCCACATTGATGGCCCGCGGGTTTGTCCTGCCAAAGGTGGTCCCAACAGGGGTCCCTCTCGAGGCCGCCTCGCCAAGGTCGACCTTTGGTCCCACCGTCGTCGCTGGTCCATCTTTCAGGCGGCCGGTGTGGTGTGGGTACTGTGGGTTGTGCTTATGGGCAGCGACCTGGGCTGCTGCCTGCAGGGTTTGGTCCTCCTCCACCCACGGGACCCTCAGCCTTGAAGGCCGTCGTGGATCCATCACAAGTGACAGAAGCACGAGGCCGTGACTGGGACAGAGACAAACATTGACTATGTTGCCCCATTTTGCCGATCAGTGGCAAAGGTGGAGCAAGTCCCTCTGGACGTCCAAGAGGCAACTGGACAATCCCGAGGCAAAGGTGGAGCAAGTCCCTCTGGACGTCCAAGAGGCAACTGGACAATCCCGAGGCAAAGGTGGAGCAAGTCCCTCTGGACGTCCAAGAGGCAATTGGACAATCCCGAGGCAACGGTGGAGCAAGTCCCTCTGGACGTCCAAGAGGCAACTGGACAATCCCGAGGCAACGGTGGAGCAAGTCCCTCTGGACGTCCAAGAGGCAACTGGACAATCCCGAGGCAACGGTGGAGCAAGTCCCTCTGGACGTCCAAGAGGCAACTGGACAATCCCGAGGCAACGGTGGAGCAAGTCCCTCTGGACGTCCAAGAGGCAACTGGACAATCCCGAGGCAACGGTGGAGCAAGTCCCTCTGGACGTCCAAGAGGCAACTGGACAATCCCGAGGCAACGGTGGAGCAAGTCCCTCTGGACGTCCAAGAGGCAACTGGACAATCCCGAGGCAACGGTGCAGCAAGCTCCTAGGAGCTTGCTGCAGTGCGTTGGGATCGCTTCTCGTCAAAGGTAGAGGCCATCAGGAGACAGTTGCGTTACTGTGCTGAATGTACAACTACACTTTGATCTTAGCCAAAAGGCCGAGAAGCGATGTATGAACGGGGTGAGAATAGCTTGGGCTACCTCATCCCTTTGTGTGTATTTTACCTCAATAAACTTATTTCAATTTCAATTCAATTTCAATCAACAGGAACTTTAGTGAATAAAGAGATCACATCGAAACTTATTAGTTTAAAATCAAAATTTAAATTCAGTGTGGATAGCTTATTAACTAAGTCCACATTGTTTATCAAGTGTGAGTTGGAAGTAGTACCAACTATAGGGGACAAAACTTTATTTATTTATTTATTTATTTATTTATTTATTTATTTATTTATGCATATACAAGAATGTACATAAGGAATGTGAGGATACAATTATGGTAATTACAGTCTTGTAAAGCCACTAGCACGCGCAGCGTTTCGGGCAGGTCCTTAATCTAAGAAAATTTTAAGGAGGTAAATACTTGCAAAATTTATAGACAAAAAAATGATAACAGTTACATGGAATGAAAAAAAGAAGATGAGAAAAAATTGTAGGTACAGTATATTAAAGCACATAGGTAGCTATGATTGATTGCAATGATAGCTTGAATGGTAGTTGACAAAAATTGGTAGGCACAATACAGCATATGGCTAGCACATAAAAGAAGACAGCAATGAACACAATGATAAGGTTGTTTAATACTACATAAAAATTAGGAGATTGGGTAACATTAGGTACAGAGCAAATTTAAAGCTCAGTGTAGGAAACTAAGAAGATGAAGTTAGTTACTTTTTGGTTTTGCTTTTAAATAAGGCAAAAGTTTTACAGTTTTTCAATTCACTAGGGAGTGAGTTCCATAGACTAGGTCCCTTAATTTGCATAGAGTGTTTACACAGATTAAGTTTGACTCTGGGGATATCAAAGAGATATTTATTTCTGGTGTGGTGATAATGGGTCCTATTACATCTGTCCAGGGAGAGTTTCAGAGCATGGTTTGCATTTAAGAACAGGGTTTTGTAAATGTAGTTGACACAAGAGAATGTGTGGAGGGAGTTAATATTTAGCAAGTTTAGGGATTTAAATAAGGGAGCTGAGTGTTGTCTGAAAGCAGAGTTAGTTATTATTCTGATAGCAGATTTTTGCTGTGTGATGATGGGCTTAAGGTGGTTTGCAGTGGTAGACCCCCATGCACAGATACCATAATTAAGATAGGGGTAGATTAGTGCATAATATAGTGAGAGGAGAGCAGAGTTAGGAACATAATATCTGATTTTGGAGAGTATACCAACTGTCTTAGAGACTTTCTTAGTTATGTGTTGAATGTGGGTGCTGAAGTTGAGTCTCTTGTCTAGGAATAGGCCAAGAAACTTGCCATCATTTTTATTACTGATGTTAATGTTGTCTATCTGTAGCTGAATTGCATTTGATGATTTGCTTCCAAATAAGATGTAGTAAGTCTTTTCGATGTTTAATGTTAGTTTGTTCGTTGACATCCATAAGTGGACTTTTTTTAATTCATTATTCACAACATTATTTAGTGTATGTGGGTTGAGGTTTGAGTAGATAAGGGTAGTATCGTCAGCAAACAATATAGGTTTGAGAATATTAGAGACATTAGGCAGATCGTTTATATATATAAGAAATAGAAGAGGTCCTAAGATGCTGCCCTGTGGCACTCCAACGGTAATTGGTAGAGTGGAAGAAGTTGTATCATTGATGGTTACATATTGGTGTCTGTCACTAAGATAGGATCGGATGTAGTCAAGGGCAAGGCCTCGGATTCCATAATGCTGGAGTTTAAGTAAAAGGTAGTTGTGATTAACAGTATCAAAGGTTTTTCTTAGGTCAATGAAGAGTCCAATCGGAAACTCATTTTTGTCAAGGGCTGAGTAGATAACGTCAAGGATACTAATGATTGCATCGTTGGTGCTCTTTTGGGACCGGAAGCCAAACTGGCAGGGGCTGAGTATGTCGAATTTTACGAGGTAGGAATAGAGCTGTTTGTAAATAATTTTTTCAAATATTTTTGATAGAATGGGTAGATTTGATATCGGTCTATAATTGTTTATGTCCGCCGGATTGCCTCCTTTATGGACTGGCGTTACTCTTGCTTTTTTGAGGATATCAGGGAAGGTGTGACACTATAGATTTGTTGAACAGTAGTGCTATGGGTGGGGCAAGGGCATGGGAGGCTCTCTTGTACACAATGGACGGAATTTCACTGGTGTTTCCTGCCTTGGTTTTTAGAGAGTGTATGATGGACACAACATCTGCCGGGCTGATTGGTGAAAGGAGAAGAGAGTTTGGATAGCTGCCTGAGAGATATGTGTTAATATGTGTCTGAGTCTGTGGGATTTTACTGGCAAGGTTAGCACCAACCGATGAAAAGAAACTATTAAATTCATTTGCCATTTCTAAATCAGTTGACGGTATATCCCCATCCTTGTAGAGTTTGTGTACGCTGTTGATTGATTGATTGATGAAGATTAAGCCACCCAAAAGGTGGCATGGGCATGAATAGCCCGTAAGTGGTAGCCCTTTTGAGCCATCTGTGGGAGATCTGTGGAGGTGCGACTGCACCCTGCGTGACAGGAGATGTCTCCCATGTGTTCGCTGTTGTTCTCGTCTGAATAAATACGTGGCACTTGTTCATATAATTAGCGCTTCCATTATTAGAATAACATTATTAGAATTATTTATCCATTATTAGAATAACAAGGTGCAAACCATACCCCCTTACAGTTGAAATCTATTTATTTTTATACAAGAAGGTACATTGGGTTGCGAGAGTAATTTACATATTTCGATATAAAAAGTCGGAATTTCAAACTGCGAATACGTGCAGAGAGCCAGAATTTGGGTCCAAAATATGGCTCAGGTATCAAATTTGGAATGTTTGGGATATTTTGAAAACTGCAGGGAGGTTTGGGCAAAATGTGACCCTCCGCCGCTTTCGGAAACTGCCCTTATAACTACCCTTATAACTGGCCTTATAACTGCCCTTATAACTACCCTTATAACTGCCCTTATAACTGCGCTTATAACTGCCCTTATAACTGCCCTTATAACTGCACTTATAACTGCGCTTATAACTGCCCTTATAACTGCACTTATAACTACCCTTATAACTGCGCTTATAACTGCCCTTATAACTGCCCTTATAACTGCCCTTATAACTACCCTTATAACTACCCTTATAACTGCGCTTATAACTGCACTTATAACTGCCCTTATAACTGCCCTTATAACTGGCCTTATAACTGCCCTTATAACTGGCCTTATAACTGCACTTATAACTGCCCTTATAACTGCCCTTATAACTGCCCTTATAACTGCCCTTATAACTGCCCTTATAACTGGCCTTATAACTGGCCTTATAACTGCACTTATAACTGCCCTTATAACTGCCCTTATAACTACCCTTATAACTGCGCTTATAACTGCCCTTATAACTGCCCTTATAACTGCCCTTATAACTGCCCTTATAACTGCCCTTATAACTGCCCTTTTAACTGCCCTTATAACTGCCCTTATAACTGGCCTTATAACTGCCCTTATAACTGGCCTTATAACTGCCCTTATAACTACCCTTATAACTGCGCTTATAACTGCCCTTATAACTGCCCTTATAACTGCCCTTATAACTGCCCTTATAACTGCCCTTATAACTGCCCTTATAACTGCCCTTATAACTGCCCTTTTAACTGCCCTTATAACTGCCCTTATAACTGGCCTTATAACTGCCCTTATAACTGGCCTTATAACTGCCCTTATAACTGCACTTATAACTGCCCTTATAACTGCCCTTATAACTGCACTTATAACTGCCCTTATAACTGCGCTTATAACTGCGCTTATAACTGCGCTTATAACTGCCCTTATAACTGCCCTTATAACTGCACTTATAACTGCCCTTATAACTGCCCTTATAACTGCCCTTATAACTGCGCTTATAACTGCCCTTATAACTGCCCTTATAACTGCACTTATAACTGCCCTTATAACTGCCCTTATAACTGGCCTTATAACTGCCCTTATAGCTGCCCTTATAACTGGCCATATAACTGCCCTTATAACTGCCCTTATAACTGGCCTTATAACTGCAGTTATAACTGCCCTTATAACTGCACTTATAACTGCCCTTATAACTGCCCTTATAACTGCACTTATAACTGCCCTTATAACTGCCCTTATAACTACCCTTATAACTGCGCTTATAACTGCGCTTATAACTGCCCTTATAACTGCCCTTATAACTGCCCTTATAACTGCCCTTATAACTGCCCTTATAACTGCCCTTATAACTGCCCTTATAACTGCCCTTTTAACTGCCCTTATAACTGCCCTTATAACTGCCCTTATAACTGCCCTTATAACTGGCCTTATAACTGCCCTTATAACTGCACTTATAACTGCCCTTATAACTGCCCTTATAACTGCACTTATAACTGCTCTTATAACTGCCCTTATAACTACCCTTATAACTGCGCTTATAACTGCGCTTATAACTGCGCTTATAACTGCGCTTATAACTGCCCTTATAACTGCCCTTATAACTGCACTTATAACTGCCCTTATAACTGCCCTTATAACTGGCCTTATAACTGCCCTTATAGCTGCCCTTATAACTGGCCATATAACTGCCCTTATAACTGCCCTTATAACTGGCCTTATAACTGCAGTTATAACTGCCCTTATAACTACCCTTGTAACTGCAGTTATAACTGCCCTTATAACTACCCTTGTAACTGCAGTTATAACTACCCTTATAACTGCAGTTATAACTTCCCTTATAACTTCCCTTATAACTGTCAAGAAGTGTTTCGTGTTCTCTGGCAGGTTAGGCTTAAGGCACATTAGTACGACAGTTTCTGGTCGTTGGGAAAACCCTTTGAGGAGAACGGGTCACTCCATAGTCGCTTCCCCGCTGGTAATCACTGTTAAGAAACTTCCGCCTGCACCGCCACACCCTAGTATTGGTGACAAGGTTCGAACACCGGTCGTCAGCGACGCACATGTTCCGGAAGTGTTCGAAAATCATCAGTTGTGAGTCGCGTGTAAACTGTTTTTTTACATGTAAATATGTGGAGGGGGTCGGCGGGTGGATGGAATGGTGTTGGTGTAAGAGGACGGGGTGGACGAGGCCGCTTCAGGCGGCATGAGAAGCGGTTATCTTGCGGTTACGATAGCAAGAATGATAGCATAAGACAGCGCTCGTTATCCCGTCATCCAATTAGAGTTAACGACGTTCTGGATCATTCTAAACTCCCTTTGTTAGTGAGTGAGTGAGTGAGTGGGTGAGTGAGTGAGTGAGTGAGTGTGTGAGTGAGTGAGTGAGTGGATGAGTGAGTGAGTGGGTGAGTGGATGAGTGTGTGAGTGTGTGAGTGAGTGGGTAAGTGAGTGAGTGAGTGGATGAGTGAGTGAGTGAGTGAGTGGGTGAGTGAGTGAGTGAGTGAGTGAGTGGATGAGTGAGTGAGTGAGTGGGTGAGTGAGTGAGTGAGTGGATGAGTGGATGAGTGAGTGGATGAGTGAGCGAGTGGGTGAGTGGATGAGTGAGCGAGTGGGTGAGTGGGTGGGAGAGTGAGTGGGTTAGTGAGTGAGTGGGTAAGTGAGTGAGTGAGTGAGTGGGTGAGTGGATGAGTGAGTGTGTGAGTGTGTGAGTGAGTGGGTAAGTGAGTGAGTGAGTGGATGAGTGAGTGAGTGAGTGAGTGAGTGAGTGAGTGAGTGAGTGGATGAGTGAGTGAGTGAGTGAGTGAGTGAGTGAGTGAGTGAGTGAGTGAGTGAGTGAGTGAGTGAGTGAGTGGATGAGGGAGTGAGTGAGTGAGTGAGTGAGTGAGTGGATGAGTGAGTGAGTGAGTGAGTGAGTGAGTGGGTGAGTGAGTGAGTGAGTGAGTGGATGAGTGAGTGAGTGAGTGAGTGAGTGAGTGAGTGAGTGGGTGAGTGAGTGGATGAGTGGATGAGGGAGTGAGTGAGTGAGTGAGTGAGTGAGTGAGTGAGTGAGTGAGTGAGTGAGTGAGTGGGTGAGTGAGTGAGTGAGTGAGTGAGTGAGTGAGTGAGTGAGTGAGTGAGTGGATGAGTGAGTGAGTGAGTGAGTGGGTGAGTGAGTGAGTGAGTGAGTGAGTGGGTGAGTGAGTGAGTGAGTGAGTGGATGAGTGAGTGAGTGAGTGAGTGAGTGAGTGAGTGAGTGAGTGGATGAGTGAGTGAGTGAGTGAGTGAGTGAGTGAGTGAGTGAGTGAGTGAGTGAGTGGATGAGTGAGTGAGTGAGTGAGTGAGTGGGTGAGTGAGTGAGTGAGTGAGTGAGTGGATGAGTGAGTGAGTGAGTGAGTGAGTGAGTGAGTGGGTGAGTGAGTGAGTGGATGAGTGAGTGAGTGAGTGAGTGAGTGAGTGAGTGAGTGAGTGAGTGAGTGAGTGGATGAGTGAGTGAGTGAGTGGATGAGTGAGTGAGTGAGTGAGTGAGTGAGTGAGTGAGTGAGTGAGTGAGTGAGTGAGTGAGATGATTTCGGGTCTCAGCAGTACGCTGAGCCCCGAAATCATCCCAAGATAACCCCAAGATAACCCCATGATAACCCCAAGATAACCCCAAGATAACCCCAAGATAACCCCATGATAACCCCATGATAACCACTAGATTAGAGATTGGTCTGTTTACCATTTCGTACCATGTCCGTCGCCCCAGTAAGATGGCACTGGGCAGATATGGGGACCTGGTCTTCCAGTACCTTGATGTACAGGTTTCGTGCCTTCAGACGGTGTCAGTAACCGACGCCTTGTACCGTTCACTTTAATCTCTTCTATTCCACATACAGAATGTGTGTGGAATATGTAGATCTATCTACATATTCCCGAGTGACTTAGTGCCGAGTGACAGTGGGGTACGCCCGAGTGATGTGATTGGTTGGTATTGTGGAGGTGTTTCTTCCATGTGAAGGTCCGCCAAACCTGCCCAATCGTTTCCTTGGTTCATGCTCACTAGAACGTTTGGGCTCGTTATTTCCTCCTCTTGAACAGTTTCCCTTCTACGAGGTTATCTTCTTGAGATGATTTTCAGGGCTTTCGTGTCCCCGCGGCCCGGTCCTCGACCAGGCCTCTACCCCTCAGGAAGCAGCCCGTGACAGCTGACTAACACCCAGGTACCTATTTTACTGCTGGGTAACAGGGAGCATAGGATGAAAGAAACTCTGCCCATTGTTTCTCTCCGGCGCCCGGGATCGAATCCAGGACCACAGGATCACAAGTCCAGCGTGCTGTCCGCTCGGCCGACCGGCTCACGAGAAGATGTGATTTAGCGTCTCGTGTCTAATTTTGTCTCTTCGTAACTCTAAGATTCCGAGTTCAATCCCCATTGGAGGCGGAAACAAATGGGGGTAGAGTTTCTATCACACCCCCCTGATGCATCTGTTCACCTAGCAGTCAACATGAGTGCTGAATACTGCAATGATTTAGTACAAGAAATGTTTTACTGTTGAAAAATCCAGGTGTTTTTCCCCTCTTGTCTAGTGGGAGAATATAGTTATCTGTTTCTTATCTGAAGTGTTTTATAACTGTAACTTTTAATAGTAACTAAGATACTTTATCTTTATATCAGATATAGGAAAGATTAAAGATATTAGGAGAGTTTATTGAGGCGCAGAGCTTTCCTCTGTGTGCAATATGTCACTATATAATTGATGTCACTATATGGTTGATGTCACTGTGTATGATTGATGACACTATATGATTGATGTCACTATATGGTTGATGTCACTGTGTATGATTGATGTCACTATATAATTGATGTCCCTATATGATTGATGTCCCTATATGATTGATGTCACTGTGTATGATTGATGTCACTATATGATTGATGTCACTATATGATTGATGTCACTGTGTATGATTGATGTCACTATATGATTGATGTCACTATATGATTGATGTCACTATATGATTGATGTCACTATATGATTGATGTCACTGTGTATGATTGATGTCACTGTGTATGATTGATGTCACTATATGATTGATGTCACTATGTGATTGATGTCACTGTGTATGATTGATGTCACTATATGATTGATGTCACTGTGCATGATTGATGTCACTATATGGTTGATGTCCCTATATGATTGATGTCACTGTGTATAATTGATGTCACTATATAATTGATGTCACTATGTGATTGATGTCACTATATGATTGATGTCACTGTGTATGATTGATGTCACTATATAATTGATGTCCCTATATGATTGATGTCACTGTGTATAATTGATGTCACTATATAATTGATGTCACTATGTGATTGATGTCACTATGTGATTGATGTCACTATATAATTGATGTCCCTATATGATTGATGTCACTGTGTATAATTGATGTCACTATATAATTGATGTCACTATATGATTGATGTCACTGTGTATGATTGATGTCACTATATGATTGATGTCACTATATGGTTGATGTCACTGTATATGATTGATGTCACTATATGGTTGATGTCACTGTATATGATTGATGTCACTATATGGTTGATGTCACTATATGATTGATGTCACTATATAATTGATGTCCCTATATGATTGATGTCACTATATAATTGATGTCACTGTGTATGATTGATGTCACTATATAATTGATGTCCCTATATGATTGATGTCACTATATGATTGATGTCCCTATATGATTGATGTCACTATATAATTGATGTCCCTATATGATTGATATCACTGTGTATGATTGATGTCACTGTATATGATTGATGTCACTATATAATTGATGTCCCTATATGATTGATGTCACTATATGATTGATGTCACTGTGTATGATTGATGTCACTATATGATTGATGTCACTATATGATTGATGTCACTGTGTATGATTGATGTCCCTATATGATTGATGTCACTATATGATTGATGTCACTATATGATTGATGTCACTGTGTATGATTGATGTCACTGTATATGATTGATGTCACTATATAATTGATGTCACTATAGGATTGATATCACTGTATGTGATTGATGTCACTGTGTATGATTGATGTCACTATATGATTGATGTCACTATATGATTGATGTCACTATATGATTGATGTCACTGTGTATGATTGATGTCACTATATGGTTGATGTCACTATATAATTGATGTCACTGTGTATGATTGATGTCACTATATAATTGATGTCCCAATATGATTGATGTCACTATATAATTGATGTCCCTATATGATTGATGTCACTATATAATTGATGTCCCTATATGATTGATATCACTATATGATTGATGTCACTATATAATTGATGTCCCTATATGATTGATGTCACTATATAATTGATGTCCCTATATGATTGATGTCACTATATAATTGATGTCACTATATAATTGATGTCACTATATAATTGATGTCCCTATGTGATTGATGTCACTATATAATTGATGTCCCTATATGATTGATGTCACTATATGATTGATGTCACTATATAATTGATGTCCCTATATGATTGATGTCACTATATAATTGATGTCCCTATATGATTGATGTCACTATATAATTGATGTCACTATATAATTGATGTCACTATATAATTGATGTCCCTATATGATTGATGTCACTATATAATTGATGTCACTATATAATTGATGTCCCTATATGATTGATGTCACTATATAATTGATGTCACTGTGTATGATTGATGTCACTGTATAATTGATGTCACTGTGTATGATTGATGTCACTGTGTATGATTGATGTCACTATATGATTAATGTCACTGTGTATGATTGATGTCACTATATGCTTGATGTCACTATATGATTGATGTCACTATATAATTGATGTCCCTATATGATTGATGTCACTATATGATTGATGTCACTGTGTATGATTGATGTCACTATATAATTGATGTCACTGTGTATGATTGATGTCACTATATAATTGATGTCTGTGTATGATTGATGTCACTATATAATTGATGTCCCTATATGATTGATATCACTATATAATTGATGTCCCTATATGATTGATGTCACTATATAATTGATGTCCCTATATGATTGATGTCACTATATAATTGATGTCCCTATATGATTGATGTCACTATATAATTGATGTCACTGTGTATGATTGATGTCACCATATATGATTGATGTCACTATATAATTGATGTCACTGTGTATGATTGATGTCACTATATAATTGATGTCACTATATAATTGATGTCACTATATGATTGATGTCACTATATGATTGATGTCACTGTGTATGATTGATGTCACTATATGATTGATGTCTATATGATTGATGTCACTGTATGATTGATGTCACTGTGTATGATTGATGTCAATATATAATTGATGTCACTGTGTATGATTGATGTCACTATATAATTGATGTCACTATATGATTGATGTCACTATATAATTGATGTCACTATATGATTGATGTCACTATATGATTGATGTCACTATATGATTGATGTCACTATATGATTGATGTCACTATATGATTGATGTCACTATATGATTGATGTCACTATATAATTGATGTCACTGTGTATGATTGATGTCACTATATAATTGATGTCCCTATATGATTGATGTCACTATATGATTGATGTCACAGTATATAGTTGATGTCACTGTATATGATTGATGTCACTGTATATCATTGATGTCACCGTATATCATTGATGTCACTGTATATAATTGATGTCACCGTATATCATTGATGTCACTGTATATCATTGATGTCACCGTATATCATTGATGTCACTGTATATAATTGATGTCACCGTATGATTGATGTCACTGTATATGATGACGTCATATACGGTGACTGAAGATGTATATATGTCACCGTTCTGTCTTGTGTTGGTACTTTTAATACCCTTTTAATATCCCCCTTTGTTACGTCCATTCATCCACTTGTAAACCTCTATCATGTCACCCAGAAGTCTTAAGTTTAAGTGGAAAGACTGAAATGACTCAGGACAAGGGGGACAGGCAGCCTTAGTATATATATATACTTGCATGAGTGGACTTGTACTTCCTGTAAGTGTATTAACATGTATAAGGTCCCCCTGAGCAGCCACGTGACGCGGGAACACGTTCTGTCTTGTGTTGTTACTTTTAATACCCCAATTAGTATGGAATACCAATCACCTTAATGCCTTAGGGACTGTAATTACGATTCAGGCGACGGAAGCGTTTGACTTCCACACTTAGAATGAGGCGTTTGAAGGCCGACTTGAGACGTGAATTCAAATGCAGGTACGAGAGAAGCAACAGTCCTATGTTGTTTCAAGCGTAGGTTAGACATGTATACGCGTACAGAGTGTGTCAAGAACTAGCTGCCCTAGACTATATGAAGGGGAGTACAGTGTGTGTCAAGAACTAGCTGCCCTAGACTATATGAAGGGGAGTACAGTGTGTGTCAAGAACTAGCTGCCCTAGACTATATGAAGGGGAGTACAGTGTGTGTCAAGAACTAGCTGCCCTAGACTATATGAAGGGCAGTACAGTGTGTGTCAAGAACTAGACTATGTGAAGGGGAGTACAGTGTGTGTCAAGAACTAGCTGCCCTAGACTATATGAAGGGGAGTACAGTGTGTGTCAAGAACTAGCTGCCCTAGACTATATGAAGGGCAGTACAGAGTGTGTCAAGAACTAGCTGCCCTAGACTATATGAAGGGGAGTACAGTGTGTGTCAAGAACTAGCTGCCCTAGACTATATGAAGGGGAGTACAGTGTGTGTCAAGAACTAGACTATATGAAGGGCAGTACAGTGTGTGTCAAGAACTAGACTATGTGAAGGGGAGTACAGTGTGTGTCAAGAACTAGCTGCCCTAGACTATATGAAGGGGAGTACAGTGTGTGTCAAGAACTAGACTATATGAAGGGCAGTACAGTGTGTGTCAAGAACTAGACTATGTGAAGGGGAGTACAGTGTGTGTCAAGAACTAGCTGCCCTAGACTATATGAAGGGGAGTACAGTGTGTGTCAAGAACTAGCTGCCCTAGACTATATGAAGGGGAGTACAGAGTGTGTCAAGAACTAGCTGCCCTAGACTATATGAAGGGGAGTACAGTGTGTGTCAAGAACTAGCTGCCCTAGACTATATGAAGGGGAGTACAGTGTGTGTCAAGAACTAGCTGCCCTAGACTATATGAAGGGCAGTACAGTGTGTGTCAAGAACTAGACTATATGAAGGGGAGTACAGTGTGTGTCAAGAACTAGACTATATGAAGGGGAGTACAGTGTGTGTCAAGAACTAGACTATATGAAGGGCAGTACAGTGTGTGTCAAGAACTAGCTGCTCTAGACTATATGAAGAGCAGTACAGAAAATATGAACTGGTGCACTCAATAGATGGCGTCAATATCGTGCACCGAATGAAATGTGGTCAGGGTCGTTGCACAGATGGCGTCGTCGACCTTAGCCACACACACCTCCACCAACAACAGATGGCGTTGTCCTCATCACCCCCGGACGACTTGGAGGTTCGGGAACATTTCCACAAAATGGCGTCGTAACGCTCCAGCAGAGCAGGTCTTCCACTAGCCCGAGTCATCACACTCATGCCTCTGTTCACCCTTCAAGACCATATCCCAGATCTGAGGACATTCCGTTGAGTTGATCATCAATTACTCGTCTCTAACGACCCTTCGACAACGGGTTTCATCAAACAACCATTAATAATAGCCTTCTTAATGCCATTCAAGACTCCGTAATACGACACAATCTTTTATCTTAGCCTGATAATGTGTCCTCTAGTATCTATTAATCTTATCTATTCTATTATAATCATCTATTATACTTGTATCTTTTAACCCTTAAAGTGCGCATCACGTCATATGACGTGCTGGACGTTGTACCAGTAAACTGCGCATCACGTCATACGATGTGTTGGAGTACTACGCAAGATTTAAACAGCCCGCGGATACACGGGGTTCACCACACCTTCATCAGGGCTCTTGTAAACAGACGCCATTTTTAAAAAAAATCGTGGGCCAAACTCCCGGGTGTTATTGGCCTCAGTATTGAGTGAGCAACCAAGCCTGACGCACGCAGCATGAGCTAACAGCACTGCTGTTCAGCTTGTGACCACAGCATCGCCTAAAAATGCCAAATTATACTTGTTCATGCTATTATGTAGCGATGATATTATTACAGAAGACCCCTGACTGTGATAAAACTGACCAGGGTTCTGATAATAGCAGGATTGTGGTGATATTTAGCGCTGTGCGCCATGGAAGGAGGTGTAATGCTGTGGGAGGGAGGGTGGTGGCGATGTCTTTTGACTGTGTGTGGCCACCTTTTATTGACTGCACTCAGCATACCAGCTTAGTGGTTCGCTATGGTGAACACAAATGTAGATACTTATATATAACGTGTGTATAGAGGGTATAAACAGCAAGAGAAGGTTTGGAGCCGCCATTTTGGTGAGAGCGGTGGCGTCGTCTGCACGACGCCACCGTGCAGACGACGGTGTTGTTTACTGGTTACCACGATGGTCTTTGGGCACCATACCAGTTTATTTGTACAAGTATGATGAATAAAACAGGTAGATATTTATATATAATGTGTGTATATAGCGTAATAACACCACACAGTATTGTTGGAGGAGAAATATTAGTGCGTCTGGCCTTGAGGGCGGCCGCCGATCAGCTGACTGTGTGAGTAGCCACATCTCTGTGCCTTTACTCACCATACAAGCTTAGATGTACAGTTATGGTGAACAAAACATGTAGATACTTATATATAACGTCTGTATATAAGATATATAGCGTAATAACACCACACAGTATTGTTGGAGGAGAAATATTAGTGTGTCTGACCTTGAGGGCGGCCGCCGATCAGCTGACTGTGTGAGTAGCCACATCTCTGTGCCTTTACTCACCATACAAGCTTAGATGTACAGTTATGGTGAACAAAACATGTAGATACTTATATATAACGTCTGTATATAGTGAATTATAGCAAAAACATTATTGTGGGAGGAGAATGAGGGTGAGTCAGATGACTGGAGGTAGGGCGGGAGTGGCTGGCTGGTAAACGGCGGTCACTCCTCATTACTTTTTGACTCATAATAGCTACTTAGTGGTTCGTTATAGTGAACAAAACATGCAAATACTTATATATAACCTGTGCTTATAGTGTAATAACCGACAAAGTATTTGTTCATTGATTGATGAACGTAATTGAATCAACATTATGCACACCATATTTTTGAGTACAGCAATGATTCACTCATTTTATTATATAAATATATCAAACTACACACTATTGAATAATATTACAGCAAAAAAAGTATGAAAAATCAATCAGAGACATTGAAATAATTCGGTAATTATCTCTTTGTGGCAACTCTGGCCTGACAGCTTGCGAGCAACAGACCGCCTGGGACGCACGCTGAGTCAGCGCCTATAATTTGCCAGACTTCCCCGCCCTATAGCGGGCAATATATGCCACTTACGATTTTTTTATTATTTTTCCCGTGATCAGTGAACACAAATTAACAGGTTAGAAAGAAAAAAATTTTTTTTTTTTCAAAATGACATGCGCCTGTAGGGATGGCAGGATATTAGACCCCGAGCATGTTAAGGGTTAATCTCACACTGTTTCTGTCCTCAAGACGGCGCTCAGATATTGATCAAAAAACTGGTTTGAGGTTCTCTTTGTGGGTTAAATAACCTGTATTTTCAGCCCCCTAACTGGCTGGTGCTCGGGGTATCGAACTAGGAAATGCTCTGGCTGTAAACGGGGGTTTCTATACAAGGGAAAACTTTAGCAGAATGGGAAAGATTCGAGTTAGAATGATTTTTTCGCACCTTTTTCTGTCATATTCAATAATATGAGACTTTAGGAAACTAGTTATAAGTGTCTGTTAAGTCCAACTCATTGTCTGTTAAGTCCCACTCATTGTCTGTTAAGTCCCACTCAGTGTTAAGTCGCACTCAGTGTCTGTTAATAAGTCCCACTCATTGTCTGTTAAGTTCCAGTCATTGTCTGTTAAGTCCCACTCAGTGTTAAGTCTCACTCAGTGTCTGTTAAGTCCCACTCATTGTCTGTTAAGTCCCACTCATTGTCTGTTAAGTCCCACTCATTGTCTGTTAAGTCCCACTCAGTGTTAAGTCCCACTCAGTGTCTGTTAAGTCCCACTCTTTGTCTGTTAAGTCCCAATTAGTGTCTGTTAAGTCCCACTCATTGTCTGTTAAGTTCCACTCAATGTCTGTTAAGTCCCACTCAGTGTCTGTAAAGTCCCACTCTTTATCTGTTAAGTCCCAATCAGTGTCTGTTAAGTCCCACTCATTGTTTGTTAAGTCCCACTCATTGTCTGTTAAGTCCCACTCAGTGTTAAGTCCCACTCAGTGTCTGTTAAGTCCCACTCTTTGTCTGTTAAGTCCCAATCAGTGTCTGTTAAGTCCCACTCAATGTCTGTTAAGTCCCACTCATGGTCTGTTAAGTCCCACTCTACCACTGAAGGCCTGCCGTGGTGGGTACTCCCCCATTCCCGGACGAGTCCACTTTAAATGTCTCCTCCAATGGGGGGCGCTGTGGAGCTCCGCCCCTTCAGTCCTTCACTGACCGCCGGGGAGTGAGCACGTGTCGCTCCTGCTCCCTATCAATGGTCTCAAACTCATTATATAATCTCATTATCTTCATCAAATCTCTAACTTATATCCACTAACGTTCTCAATGATCGTTGGGCACACGATCAAGGAATTAGAATCAATCTATCATGTAATTAAGTACGCTTAATTACCTGATAGATAGAAACTGTTGAAGCGAAGACATCTGCCCACTGGCGTTCCAAGATGGCGCCCACTTTTGGTCGTCCACCAGTCCTCTTACACATCCCCAGGAAGCCGCAGGAGCAGCCCGGAGCAGCTGTCTAACTCCCTGGTACCTATTAACTGCTAGGTGAACAGACCCATCTGGCTGAAAGAAACCCTGCCCCCCCCCCCACTATTTGTTCCCGCCAGGGGATTTAACAAGAACCCCTCAGGAGTACGAATCCCGATCGGTGTCAACTCAGCCGTGGCTAAGATTAATAACCCACAATACTGACCGTGTGATTTACGAGTCCCGTGACCGCTAGTGACCTAACAGAAGGTCAATATATTAACCGTCGACACACATTTCTCTCTCTCGTGTATGTCTCGAGGTGGTGACCTCCGCGGGGTCACCACGCCAGCGGCCAGTATTGACCCCGGACCAGGCGGGCCTACGGGACAATAGTGTGAGTGACTGTGGCACTTTTAAACCCCGCTATTGTGATGTGGGGAGGATATAACGGGTCCCATGTGGGTCGTATTGACCCAGGGTTCGTTACCCACGGTCGTATTGACCGTGGGCCATTAGGCGGTCATTTAACCCGGGTCCTTGGAGGAGGGGGAGGGGGGGGTTAGTGGAGGGTTAGCGTTTGTGTGCGGGTCCGAGTTCAATCCCCGAGCGTCCGCAAGTGTGTCTATCGTATGTAGGCTTTCTGGTGGTAGATGTTGACCTCAGGTGGTCAGCCTGTCCTCCTACAGCCTGGCCTCCTACAACCTGTCCTCCTACAGCCTGGCCTCCTACAGCCTGTCCTCCTACAGCCTGGCCTCCTACAACCTGTCCTCCTACAGCCTGGCCTCCTACAGCCTGTCCTCCTACAGCCTGGCCTCCTATAGCCTGGCCTCCTACAACCTGGCCTCCTATAGCCTGGCCTCCTACAACCTGGCCTCCTACAACCTGTCCTCCTATAGTCTGTCCTCCTACAGCCTGGCCTCCTACAGCCTGGCCTCCTTCAGCCTGGCCTCCTACAACCTGGCCTCCTACAACCTGTCCTCCTATAGCCTGGCCTCCTACAACCTGGCCTCCTACAGCCTGTCCTCCTATAGTCTGTCCTCCTACAGCCTGGCCTCCTACAGCCTGGCCTCCTACAGCCTGGCCTCCTACAACCTGGCCTCCTACAACCTGTCCTCCTATAGCCTGGCCTCCTACAACCTGGCCTCCTACAGCCTGTCCTCCTATAGTCTGTCCTCCTACAGCCTGGCCTCCTACAGCCTGGCCTCCTACAGCCTGGCCTCCTACAACCTGTCCCCCTACAACCTGTCCTCCTACAGCCTGGCCTCCTACAACCTGGCCTCCTACAGCCTGTCCTCCTACAAACTGTCCTCCTACAAACTGTCCTCCTACAGCCTGTCCTCTTACAACCTGTCCTCCTACAACCTGTCCTCCTACAGCCTGTCCTCCTACAACCTGTCCTCCTACAACCTGTCTTCCTACAGCCTGTCCTCCTACAACCTCTCCTCCTACAACCTGTCCTCCTACAACCTGTCCTCCTACAACCTGTCCTCCTACAACCTGTCCTCCTACAACCTGTCCTCCTACAACCTATCCTCCTACAACCTGTCCTCCTACAACCTGTCCTCCTACAGCCTGTCCTCCTACAACCTGTCCTCCTACAGCCTGTCCTCCTACAACCTGTCCTCCTACAGCCTGTCCTCCTACAGCCTGTCCTCCTACAACCTGTCCTCCTACAGCCTGTCCTCCTGCAGCCTGTCCTCCTACAACCTGTCCTCCTACAGCCTGTCCTCCTACAGCCTGTCCTCCTACAGCCTGTCCTCCTACAGCCTGTCCTCCTACAACCTGTCCTCCTACAACCTGTCCTCCTACAGCCTGTCCTCCTACAACCTGTCCTCCTACAACCTGTCCTCCTACAGCCTGTCCTCCTACAGCCTGTCCTCCTACAGCCATAAAGAGAATAGAGGTGGTATAGAGAGTATCCAAGTGTTCAGAGAGGCTCCACAAGGTCTTCTCTGAGTGCTCTTTTCTTTCTTCTCCGAGGCTAAGGGTCCCTACACCAGAGGTGGCGCCCTAAAATTAATATATATTTTATTTATCACAAGGGATTACTAATTGGTAATTTAGTAATTATAAATGAATATGCTAAGTTCCTTTCACCCTGATGCACCTCTTCACCTAGGAGTTAATACACCTCTTTTCCATGCAGCTATCCACCACCCCTATCCATGCAGCTATCCACGCCCCCTATCCATACAGCTATCCACACCCTATCCAGGCAGCTATTCACCGCCCCTATCCATACAGCTATCCACACCCTATCCAGGCAGCTATCCACCACCCCTATCCATGCAGCTATCCACGCCCCCTATCCACACACCTATCCACCTCTATCCATGCAGTTATCCACTCCCTATCCACACACCTATCCACCTCTATCCATGCAGCTATCCTCCCCCTTATCCATGCAGCTATCCACCCCCCATCCATGCAGCTATCCACCCCCTTATCCATGCAGCCATCCACCTCCATCAATGCAGACATCCACCCCCTTATCCATGCAGCTATCCACCCCCCATCCATGCAGCTATCCACCCCCTTATCCATGCAGCCATCCACCTCTATCAATGCAGACATCCACCCCCCTATCCAGGCAGCTATCCTCTCTATCCATGCAGCTATCCACCCCCGTATCCAGGCAGCTATCCTCCCCTATCCAGGCAGCTAGCCTCCGCCTATCCATGCAGCTATCCTCCCCCTATCCATACAGCTATCCACACCCTATCCATGCAGTTATCCACGCAGAATTTACACGTCGTTATTTACATTTACATATTCAGAGACGTTTATAAATAGCAGTAAATAAGGTGAGAGTGGCTGGGGTCCTGACCCCCAGCCTGGGGTCCTGACCCCCAGCCTGGGGTCCTGACCCCCAGCCTGGGGTCCTGACCCCCAGCCTGGGGTCCTGACCCCCAGCCTGGGGTCCTGACCCCCAGCCATGGGGTCCTGACCCCAGCCATGGGGTTCTGACCCCAGCCATGGGGTCAGGTTTTACCCCCAGTTAGGGGTCAGGACGCCAGGAGAAGGGTATGGAGGTGGGAGCCACAGGTCTCAGCTTGGTATATTCAGTAACCCTCAAATGGGAGTGGGAAACCCTCCACCAGCAGTATCCACGGAAAGGAGTGTACCAGATGGTACCGATAATCAGACCCCCCATTATCCGTCTCTCCCCCCTGTTATCACCTGCACCTCCTCAGCCATTAGAGACCCCTCTACCCCCTTTTTTTCCACCCCATGTACTTCCCTATCCCCCCTACCTAAGGCTCCATCT